>NC_141616.1:41954016-42154016 GCF_047967505.1 Dipteris shenzhenensis | reverse complement strand
GTACATTGTTTGTTGCTTTATTTTTGGATTATATGTGAGTGGGAAAACATGCTATTGTTTGTCTTTTAGGACTGTTCCTGATTCAAGGTTTGTAATGAATCTCGATGTCCACAATCCTTTGGATGGATGAGTCCATTTAGGATATTATGCTGTCCTGGCTTGCCGGCTTCATAGGGATGATGGACCACAGACCATCACTGTTCACTGGCTGGGATACTATGAATGTGTGCGGACACGAATTTTCTATCGAGGGCAAAATGGGGACTACATGTACACCTTTGTGAGCATTATTGATAGCCCTTTGTGTCTGAGTAAGTACTCTAAAGAATGAGTTGGGTTTTACCAAATACATGTATAAAAGTTTTATGGCTCAATAATTATAGTTTCTAAATTATCTTTCTATGTGATGCTGGTCCAGATACGATTGTTGGTACTCCGTTGTCTGTTCATAGCCGCGGTGGATGCGGCAGATGTGGTGGACGTGGAGTAAATGGCTGTCGCAAGCTTTTCCTTGCAGTACATGGCCGTAGACTTTTCCCTTAGGGATGTTTGTGTGTCTATTGTAGATTTTGTATGTTCAGTTATGACTTTATTTGCGGCTGTGTATTTGGATATATCAATCAGTTCTTTGATGTAGCTATTGCATGTTCAGACATGTGACTGCACTTTTGGATATGATATTTTAAAGTACTCTGTCATAGAGAATTTTTTTTGGACGTGGCGGATGTGGAGTACATGGCTGGCGTAGGCTTTTCCCTATAGTACATGGCCGCAGACTTTCCCCTTGAGGGATGTTTGTGTGTCTATTGTGGATTTTGTATGTCCACTTATGACTTTGTTTGCGGATGTGTATTTGGACATATCAATGAGTTCTGTGGCTTCACTTTCGGATGTAATATTTTGAAGTACTATGTCATAGAGATTTTTTTTTGTTAGAGTATGTTGCTTGCATTTAAATGTTTCTTTTGTTATATTGTTGGTTTCAGACATTTTAGCATCTTGAGCCCGGCGGAGCGGGTCGCTAGCCCATCGTAGACGGGTCAGGTTACTCGTAGCAATAGATATCGGAGCACATATATCAATACCCTGCGAGCTCCCGAAGACGTCAAAAGCGACTCCAGAGATAAGAATTGAGAAATTCAACCCTGCAGAAGATACTGGTCCAACAACGGATGTTTTCAAATACGGTAGCTCTAATAAACACCGTTTTTTGTTGCTGAAATAAGCTCTACTCCCCAAATGCTATAGCCCTTTTACAAGCAATTTATTTTTGTCATAGTAAATCCCCTTTGCTCTCGACCTTTCTTGTAAGGCCTCAAGGCCCGCCAATGAGGGACTTGATTCGAGCGCTCGCCCAGCAAGTCGTGATATCCACATCCGGTTCTTGTTTAATAAAGACATCCGAACAAAGACTTTTCGTTTGGAGTTAATTCCAGTAAGAGATGGAGAAGTTCGAAAGCATGCGAAGAGAACATTAAAGACTCCATTTTCTATGGCCACAAAGCAAGCGTGTGCCTAAGGTATACAGTGATTTTGTTTTTCCCCTGCTTTGCAATCGATCCAAACTATTTCTTTATTTTCATGGTTATCCTCGTTTGCTCAGTCCGGCAGATACTCTGCGAGAAGGGATGCGAGGTAAAATTGAAGTGCCAAATAACCGTGTATGTGAGGCCCACCGGTCCCAGAGGAAAATGGCGGTTCGAAAGTTGAGGACACGTCGTCTCAACTTGGTAGCGTGGTGTTCCTTGACTTTGGATGGCGTAGTACCTTCTCTTTCATGCGCTATGGCTTTTATAGAACAAGCCGATAAGTTTTATTTCAAGGCTACTATTACAAATTTTCTTAATTTTAACACAATACGAAAATATTGCTATTTTAAAATGTTGTCCACTAAAATGTGTTTGAACTTGTAAAGGCCCTCGGCAAAGTCTTTTTCCAATCAATTTTGCAATTAGAATAACTTGCACCTAGGTTTCTAATGACTCCTTTGCATTTGCCTGTAAAATTTTCTTGGATTTGAACCTTATGTGCACATTGAATCTCTACAAATTTATTTTACAATGTAATCTTTGAGAACATACATTATTGACAAAAAGATAAAGAACATAGATTATGGGAAGAGTACTTGGACTTAGTCGCATCCTTGAAAGAACCTATTTTTTTCCAATCAAGTTTGCAATTACCATAGGTTACATTAATTCTTATTCAAGTTGCTGGGTTGCAACTACTTTATTTTTTTCCTTGAAATCGTGCCTTATATGGACACTCAATTTCTGTAGATTTAGTTCATACTTAAATCTTCTACAACCAACACAATCAACAAAAAAGATAAAGATGAACTTTTTTTGAAATTGTTCCTAAAAAAATTACGAGCTATCACTCACATCATGGCACCACATCGTTTTTCAGCTAGCTCTAATTCCGGTCCCATGCTTGTGAGATGTTCCGTCCATCCCGATCCCAGCATCATTTAGGATCCCGACATCATTCAGCAGAACAAAGACATGCATCGGATGGATGATGGGAGTGGTCCTAGAAGGATTAGTCCACCCATTGGCTCAAACCCTCCAAAACCAAACACATTACCAATCCTTTGCATCATTGCCTTATTGGAGTTTTTTCCGCACCACTTCGCTTCGAGGGTAAAGTTTTGGCAAAGTACGGGACTTACAAAGCCAAAGATCATGTGCCATACCCTGTGTACATGCACATTGATATGACTAATTGTTTTGTTTTGGAAACAATCACACTACATGTTCCTCATGCGTATGTGACAGATCTGAAGGAAGTCTTTCAAGTAGATGATTTTGTTAGGGTGGAAGGCCCGACCATTAGCAAACGTGCATTTAGTGAGGGAGGTACATCCTCTTTTTCTCTACGCATAGATAAAACCACCACAATCCTGAAGGGCGAGCCATTTGATGGCGATATTTCATTTGTCCCTGATAATGCCATCAAGCACTATGCACCATGGGTGGCAAATCAAATGGAGAATATAAGAGCACCATTCACTTTGTAATCAACACCCTAGCCGTTGTCATCATCAAGGTAGATCTGGATGGGCCTCCAACCGACCAAGTCATCATCGCTGATGGGCTAACCTTGAGGACCGCACGACGGTAAAGACAAATAAGCTTTGCTTGAATGGTAAATGGCACTCAATATTGTTTTGATTTAATTTGTCTCCCATGTTTGCGGCGGTAGCTGTCTTTCGTGGCCGATAGGAGACACATGCTAGCCTGACTAGTGGAAGAGTTCGTTGACGAAGGGGTCGTCATGCATGTCGCGAAGAACATTTCATATATGCACGCGAGGCATGCCATAGGGGTATTTGACTTCACCATTCTCGGAGCAGTCATGCAGGGAAATCTTCAAACAACTCTCCTAGATGCATTCACATGGCAAGCCTCACACCTAGGCTATAGGAAAAAGTCGGAACTCCAACTTAGCCTGCAAAGGCACATATCATCATTTTTCTTGATGGATATTAATAACATATCCCCCTCTTGCAGGTTGTAGGCATCCTCCACCTGATTAGTTTGAATAACACCTTGGTTGAATATCATTGTGAGGCATGCGATGGTGCATGAATCCACCGTGATCCAGCGCACCCGTTTTGTTATAGTTGCGACAACGCCTAGGCCATTTGCCTGAAAGGGTGCGTAGTTCAACGTGACAGCAACCAGGTTGCCGTTCAAGTTCGTGACCCACATGTTGACGAGGCCCTGGGCGTCCACTACTCTTTTCTGGACTTTCACAGCCACAATGTGGTGGCAACCCGGTCTATGCTTCTTGAGAAGAGGCCCACTGGCGAGTTTACAATCAACAGCTCTGGTTTTATTACACCATTCATGGAGACTGCCTAGCTAGAAGCTTCCCCCCACCTCCACAACTCGATGTATATGCCCCGCAAACCACCTCTTTTCCTTGCCGAGTTATGGTACATGTTTTCCTTGCTTTAGCTACCTATTAGTTCCCTGTTCTTGTGGATATATATGTCTTTGAGAGTGCATTGTAAATCCCATAGCAAGTTGGAAAGAGCTCCCTCCATCGTATGTACTTCCATCAATTAAAAAAACCTATACAAAGACCTATGTGTGAAAAAGCTTTGCCTTTTGCAACAAGTCTGTGTCCTGTGTCTTCATTGCATCGATGACTTTTTGGCATACTTTGTAACGTGTTGTCTCATGTTATTGTATGGAACTTCTCTTCAAACTTACATTGTTGCCTCATAACCATTGCCTTTGCATAAAACTATGATGGAAAAACAAATAGCTTTTGGACAATAGGTTTGAGTCAGTATATGGTTGCCGCAACGGGATGGACACAAGCAATGACAATTTCCAGCTGCAGTTGGGTCTAGTGAGGCCCACAATGTAGTAACCTAGTCTTTACTCATCATTGTTTGTGACTCAGCAAGCTGTATGCCCTCCACCCGATACGGTCAACACTACAAGCCCTTCCATGCATTCCGTTTGTTTCTCTACTCTCGAATACACTTTCGGCTATGCAATGTTTTTTGGCATGATTATCACACTGCAAGTAATAGCATTGTGGGCAAACAAAAGCCTAGCTGGCGCGATGGAATTTGCAATAGATCTATGCTTTTGTGATGTAAGTTTGGACCCTACATTCATAAAAGACGACCCAGCTAACACTGATTTGTTTGCGTGCGCGGCCACTTTTTATCCTGTGCACTCCCATGCCATAGTTTTGGAGACGTTGCGATTGGAAGCGGCTTCTTGCATCAATGAGGAGATGCTGGCATCAAGGACTCCAAGCAATCCATTGGAATTTCCAAATAGCAAGATCGGAGCACAGGATGTTGCCACTTCATCACTGTGGTAGCTCCATTGGCCATGTGTGCCGGTTCTTTAGAAGATAGCGCGTAACCATGCAAGACTCATTCGTTGTTCTGTTGCGTGGTCCCGTTTCAACATAGCAAATATTAGACTTGCCTAATTCGAAGGAGCGCTAAGTCAATGCCTTATTGGTCGACCAGTCACATGTTCCAGCCACCATCATGCCCCTTGCGCGTAGCCAAAAAAGAAGGGCATACATCAGTTGGACGCAAGAGAATGAGTTGTTTTTTATGCAACTTTTGCACCACAATTTGGATGCGCCAGCAAAAAAGATAGCAAGAGCATTTGAGGAAAGCCACCAGGGAACCGTTCATAGCCACATGGCAACATGCAATAAGATCTCCAAACTGAGAGCTGCAATGTACAAAGGAAAACAAGTACAAACGCCGAACATTGACCTTTCAATCAATGAACAAGGCAACCAGCAAGAAAACGACATCTCCAAAGGGCAGCCAATACTCCCTAGCATTGCTGGAGCCATTCATGAAAAGCGCAAAAGGGTCACTATGAAAGCACACCAAGCGTTCCATCAAAAAGTAGACGACATACCAAGTTTTGCATGTGCTTGTTATGGTTGCCTGACTTTTAAGTGTAGATTGATATCGTCAAACATTGAATTGCCGATAGGGGGACCAATTGAGCACACCGGCAATCTGAACAACTTGATTTGCTCATTGTGCTATGGCCAGCTTCGGCAAAACAAAAAACCGAAATTCTCGAAACATAACATGCAAAGGGCCAAGAGGGAATAGGACACTGCAACTCTCAATAAAGTCGAACAAAGGCATATTTCAATTAGAATACCATTCGCACAAATCAGACAACTCACGTACGAAGGACAATAAGGCATGCACGACAATGTTATTAATGTTTTCGCAGATGTTGACAAGGCCCAGCAAGTCCTTCCCCGCTTTATTACTGACAGCGCAACTGTCACGGTTGCAATCAAGTGGCATTTGCATTATAGGCACAACTACATCAGTGGGCTAGTGCGTCCTACCTTGACAATGCGTGCACTATAGGAGATGCTACAGACACCTCTTTACTGACAAAACAATATGAAAATAAACCAGGTGTGGCTCGCACACATTGAAAGTGTCCAAGAAGATGAGGATGACCCCTTGCCAGTGGATGCTAGAGTTTGCGATAGCTCGATGCACATGGCCGATGAAACAGACACACTTGTTCACGGGATATATACATCCCAGCAAGTAATTGATTTCAAAAACGGACCCATGATTGTGGTGCCTTCAAAGGGCTTTACCCCGCTAAGTCTCTTCAAAGATGAAAACTGTGAGGAGTTGGCTTTTCTTATGCTTTTTTTGGGGTGTCCACGTGAGTACAATGTACCTACAAGAACAAACTATCAAGAAATAGTCAAATTGGGAATTACGCAATCAAGTTCGCTGTTTCGCAATGTCAATTGAGAGTTTGTTCTTCAAGACAATGAAACTATTGGTGGATCAGGTTTCGTCATCTATGTGGGTACACATGAGGAAAGGGCAATTGTGTAGAAGAAGGCTTGATGTGAGAACAACATTTTGGACACAAACATTGAGACATTCTTGCAATCACGAATAGGTTTTCGCAACTTCGTGTGCTTGAGGACATCGGCAGACTACAAGCTACGACTCAAGCAAAACCTTTTCACCATGGTATGACAGCTTAGACCACCAACTTTCTTTGTTACACTGTCTAGCCAAGAAACAGTGGCAACTTTTGGTGCATTGCCTCAAAGTTTTGAGAAATAGGAGCTTCCCGATGGACGCCAATGAAGCAGTTTACGATGTATAGGAACTGACAAGGTCTGACCCTGTCATGACAGCACAGTACTATGTACACAAGTTTAAAGCTTTGAAGAGATTGTTACGATAGGACAAAAACATTTTGGGACTGATAATAGATTTTTTCTTCGTAATAGAGTTTCAGAACAGGGGTAGTGAGCATGATCATGGGTTAATATGGGTGGAAATTGCACCTAGTTATACAACAGTTGCAGTGATGGCATCATAGAACAATTCATCAACAAGCACATCACCACAAATAGTGACAACCTCAGTGCTGAGCAAATGGATTTGCAAACCCACAAGCATAGGCAGACTTGCAGAAAGAAAAAAAGGGAATGTAGATTTGGTTTCCCACAACCGCCTATGCGGCAAACAAACATTCTTGCACCATTTCCCAACGACATGAATAGGATGGTGCACAAAAAAAACTACATGCAACTTTGCAAGACACAACAGTCATTGTGCTCACATTTGATGCCTTCCTTGAAATAATAGCGATGGCTGAAAGAGATTACAAGTTCGCTATAGAAGCAATATTTCCCAACCCAAAGTCTTCATCAGAAGACATCTAAAGGACATTTTCACGAATATTTCAAACCCATGTTGACTAACATCTGGGGTGCGAACACTGACCTCCAATTCATTTTGAACCCTCATGGAGCAGCAGCAGACTGCACGTCGTACATGAACAAGATCAATAGAGAGACAAGCAAGGGAGTAAAGTCAACAATGGGAGAAATCATCAGAGAAAACATTCCCGCAGATGAGCACATCCGTCATTGCAAAGTCGGCAACGCAATATTCCAAGCTCTCTATTTATGCCTTTCAATTCCACTGAATACTTCCACAAGAGAATTCATTTACATAAATATTAACCCAGTTGAGGACATGACACTCTTACTAAAGCATCGAGCCCAGTTGGAATTGCTACAACCTAAAAGCACTGATGTCTTTTTCGAAGACATCATTAAAAAGTATACCGCTAGGAAACCGGGTTTGAGCGATGTGTGCTTGGCTTCGTTCGCAAGCGGTTACACAACCACAAAAGGAAGCACCAAGAAAAGAAAAAGAGAGAGAATCATACGCTTCAATAATTATAATAGAGTAAAAGATCCCGAAAACCATCACAGAGAGCTTTGCCCGCTTTACTTGCCATTTGCAAATATCGAGCCATTAAACAACACTTTCCAAACTTGGAAAGACATGTACGAATAAAATCAAGAACTTATTGACTCTCACTAGGCGTTGTTCAACCACTGCTATTCCGGCAAGAACGGAGCCCACTGATAGTGACTCCTCCAATCGCACAAGCAAAAACCAGACAAAATTTTCTATTGACAAATACATCTTTAGCCTTGACATGGAATCTTGTAAGAAGAGAAAAGAAAACAACATGCTTAATCATTGTAGCCAGACAGCTTTAACAAACAACATGTATTACGAGCAACTGAGAAAAATGAACCCAGGGCAGCAATCATCTTGGACGACATCATGCTGAGGAAGAGGACAAATCCAGGTGAACAAGTTCATCTGTTCTTGTGGGCAACACAAGAGCGGGAAAAACATTCGTTGCAATGGCAATAGCAGAGGTCTTGCATTGTCACCACTCACACAAATCCACCGCAGATGTAGACATGCCAAAAATCATGTTACTAGCCTACACAGGCAAAGCGGCAAGGGCAATTAACGAAAGCACAATACGTGCAGCTCTGCATCTACCTTTGTTGACAAGTTCGTATACATGTCTTTCAGTTGAAAAGCTGCAACTACTGGCCACACAGTATAAGGATGTGAAGGAAATCTTGATAGATGAGATATCCTTGGTTGTTTTGGCGACAGACATGTGCATGAGAGAGATCAAGCACAACCATTGGAAACCCTTCGGTGGAGTGGATGTCCTACTTTGTGGCGACCTTTGCCAAGCAAGCCCAATAAAAGACTCTTGGATTTTTGCCGAGCAGGCAATGAACACGCCAATGCTGGGATCATTTTGGAGAACTCATGTCAAATACTATGAATTGTTGCAACTAATGTGCCAGGAAAACACATCTTTCGTGCAGGTACTCAACAAAATTAGAACAAGCACACAAACTGATGAGGACCTCCAAACTTTGAATGAAAATCACATCTGCAGCCCAGCATAGAAGAATAACATCCCACACTTGTTTTACACAAACAATGCAAAGGATAAACATAATCTAGAAGTCTTTGAAAGCCTGGACAACACACCGCACGTTCTCGAGGCAAAAGATGTTGGACAGAGGACTTGCAGTAAGACCATAACTATTCCAAGTGACCCTAGGAAAATAGTTGGACTGCACACCCATTTGCACTTAAAACCCAGAATGATCATAGAAATATGCTCAGGAAACCTTGATATCAATGATGGGATCGTCAACGGTGCTGACGGTATTTTCAAGGGCTCGGACATGGCATGCAAGCAATCTGTTGTCTAGATAGACTTAAATGACAAAAAAGCAGGTTCAAGAGCACGTTACGAAAATAGACAACTGTACAATAACAATACGCCTTACCAGTACTACGCGTGACCCGAGAGGTGCACACAATCATTTGATCTTCACTGGGATGACATATTGGCCTCCGGCAGCATTCTTGCGGCGACCATCTTGTGCTTGCAAGAAACACATGCAAAAAAACACAGCAAAGGATTTGCCATTTTTTAACAAACAATCCACGTCAAAAGGGCTAGGGCTAGCAAACTTTTACGAGAACGAGCTACTACTGCTCGAGCAATATGAGAGCTTCGAAGAAGGGTGCAAATGCTTACTTCTTGAATTCCTGACAAAGACAAACAAAAAAATATTAGTACATCATGGTTAAAAAGTTCCATGCATGCTCACGTGTCCTAAACTTCCACACTAGCCCATCACATCAAAGGTAATTTTCTAAAAATTAACCCTCCTTGCGCCATCTACTTTGATAGTTGGTAGAAGCCATTGGTCTACCTTTACCCCATGTAAAAGTAACTCGCGGCTTCGCCGCTCGTCACTTTCACATGGGCTAAAGGCCTCCCCATAGCCTCTACCTACTCCCTTCTTCTCTTCGCCGCTCGTCACTTTCACATGGGCTAAAGGCCTCCCCATAGCCTCTACCTACTCCCTTCTTCTCTCTCTCTCTCTCTCTCTTTCTCTCTTCTTCTCTCTAGGCAATGCCCCCCCTCCCTCTCCCTGCCTCTGTGTCCCTCTCTCTCTTCTTCTTTTTCTCTCTAGGAAAGCCCCCCCCCTCTCTCTCTCTCTCTCTCTCTTCTTCTTCTTCTTCTTCTTCTTCTCTTTCTCTCTCTCTCTCTCTCTCTCTCTCTCGGCAGGCACATGAAAGAAATTGAAATTCATCTTGTTGTTCTCTGTGTGCAGGCACACGAATGAAATTCATCTTGTTGTTGAAGATAAGATGAAATGAAATGGGGTGATAGGGAACCCCTAAAAAGGAGCAGCTAAAATCAAGGGGTCACGAGAAAGGAGTTGCCGCGGTGGCGCTGTTGTGGCATGCCACCTGGTCGGGTCGCCCCGACACCAAACTATCTTCCTCTTCAAAAGGAAGAAAAAAACGCTTCTTCTTCTTCTTCTTGTTCTCTGTTGTCGTCGTCGTCTTCTTCATTCATCCGCCATAGCCACAGTCCTTCATCGTCCTGCAATGCCCCTCCTCCCTCCCCCTCATTTCATCCTTGCTTCATCCCCTTCCTCTCCTTCCCTTCTGTAGCTCCCCTCCTTTTCCTTCGTCGCCATGGATCTTGAGTTTGCCATATCTTTGCTTCGCTGTCCCTTGTATCCTTACCCCGAAGATTCCTCTACTTTTTTCCCGCTCAGAACTCACGTTCGTACAGCCAGCTGCTTCTCAGATCCACGTCTCTGGCTTGGCAATACATCCTTGGGAGCCCGAACCAGGCGATCATCCGACCTCGTCATTCACGGCAGGAAGCCTGATTTCGCTTGTCTACGAGTGGCTACCAGTGCTCATGGCCCCCATCCTTCGCCTAATCGTGATCAGGACAATGAAAATCTTGAAGCGAGTGGACCTCCGGAAAACAAATTATTCTGTCCCAACGAAGGATTATTTGTGGCTCAGAAAGGGTGTTCTCCCATAAAAGGAGCCGGTGGCGAGAGGCCAGGTTCCATGAAAGGAAAGATTCCCCGTGTGGGAGGGCATGTTGCTGGAGTGGGAATTCCCTTGTCTCTGAAAATGTTGAAACGAAGGCAAGGTCGAGAGAAATTTGTAGCTAACGTAGGGAATTCTTTACGAGAAGCCTTTTCGTCAATGGTTTTCATGATGAAAATTCTTCAGAGCCACACCCTGCACATTCGGCGACAACTCTTCTACGAGGAAGTTGAAGGGCTGTTGAACTTGGTTCAACGTGAAATGCATTCGTCATTTCTATGGCTTTTCGAGCAAGTTTTCGCTTGCACTCCCGAGCTCATGGTGCTCGTAATGATATTGCTTGTCGATTTCACAGTCTATTCGATGGGCACCAATTTGGCGTTGGCAGACATCTCTTCGCCGAGGCCCTTGTCATACATGGTTTCGAATTTGTCTCATTATTCCGATGCTTCAGAGTCTTTCAAAGCTGCGGTGTCCACAAATATATCCAGCCATAGCTTTCGAGCTTACCTTGACAAACCTCTCGTCTCCTCCCCTGCACTCAAAGGAAGCGGTGAAGACCTTCCCACTGATAGTGGATGGGTAGGAAACGGAGGTGGACGGAATTATACAGTAGCCGGTTCAGAGGATGACCCTCGCTTCGGGGAAGCAACGGAGAGCAGGGCCATGTACTTGGAGGAGGAGACGGTGCCCTCAGATTTCACATCCATCACAGCTTCAGTTGCTGTTGAAGAGTACGGAAATAGTCAAACACAGCCCTCATCCACAATTGGTAGCGGCTTGAATGGCAGAGTTGACACTTCAGAAAGCCCCCAGATCAAAGAGTATGGCAGCAATGTAATCCTCGATCGAGAGACCATGCATAGTTTAGTCGCTTCAGTTCGTGCACAGCTCGAAGGAGATAATTACTTATGCTACGACCGAACTGACCTGAGCTATCAACATGCAATTGCTAGCGATTCCACCAATTCCTTGCTCCTTGCAAACTATGCTCAGTTTCTTTTTCTTGTACGACATGACCACAACAGGTGAATCATCTGCCTCCTGTACCCCGCTCTATACAGGCAGGTTCCCCACATTCTTGCATGTAAGATATTGCATTGCTTTATATTTCGAGGATAATTGGGGTTGCAATAGACACATGTTGGTATTAAAAGCCAAGATATCCACGATGTTTCAATCTCGTGAGACATTTTTTTTCCTTTTGCAAACTTCCCTAATGGTGTGCCAAATTTGCAGTTCAAAATTACAGAGGTCTGAAATTTCAGTGCAGTTTCAAGGAGCAGATTTCTTGCAGTCTCTGGTTTTCAGTTGGAGAATATTTTATTTTCTAATAACGGAGTGTTTTATTGAAACAGAGCTGAGCACTTGTTCCAGCGCGCTTTGGTGGCTGATCCTTTCGACAGTGATGTCATCGGTCGCTTTGCCAGTTTTCTGTGGGTAGCTCGGTGTAACGTTGCTGCAGCTGAAATAGCATACAGGGCAGCCATAGCTGCAGATCCCAGCAATTCTTTCCATGCAGCAAGCTATGCCTATTTTCTATGGCACTTAGGCCAGTAGGAGGTGATTGCGGGCTGCTGGGCTAATCCCTGTCGGTCTTAGGCCTGTCTTGGGAAATGCCAGTGTTGCAGTTAACGGAAGTCACAGGAATGTTTAGCCTCGAGGGATGTATAGTGCTTCAAGGTGATTCTAGTTACATGTGAACAGACCTTGCAGGGTGGTTCTATCAGGAGCTTGGGAATAGACCCCAAGGATTAAGGGGCTTACCAATTATAAACGTACAGCAAAAATTGGAATTTTAAAATTCCAACTATCTACCCGATAGGATCTGTAATAGCTCTACAAACTGAATGGGAATGAAGGATTTCAGGACTATCCTTCACCTTAACGGCTCTTAAGAATAAACTTTGTACATCTTCTCAAACTTTTACCGTGCTATCAAGTACAATTGCTGCGTCAAGAATGGCAGCCATCCTAAAACAGAAAGGGATCCAATTTATAATTACTTCTCCTGTGCTGTTGATAAAAAATGCCACATGAAGAATGGCAGCTGCCCTATAATAAAAAGGGTCCAATGATTTTACGTTGGCTGCTCTTCAATTTGTAGTTTGAGCGTCCAAGAAGAGCTTGTTTAGTGCAGAGTTAATTCAATGTGGGGAAAGGGAAACAATTGACCTAAACACTTTTTTCGAAAGGGAGCCAGGGGACATCTCATCAATGAACGCCACATCATCGCGTGTTATTTTCAATTTCCCAAAGACGGGAGAGAAATAGGAAAGGGACAGATCAGATACTGTAAAGCAGAGAAAAAGGGAAGGAGAAGTAGAGGAGAGAATAAGGTGGAACTTGAAGTGAAACCAAACGAGTGTTATCAGTTCATTTGCAAAACCTAACAGTATGAAAGAGTCAGCAACTGCTGCTAACAACTATGCGCACAAGATATGCTTGAAAAATTATTACTCCCAATGGAGCAAATTTATATAATGTGAACAATGGTTATTGAAAGTGAGGACCTGAAGTGGATGGCATATGCAATAACTAAATGCAGCAAAACACTGCATAGTATGTGAAAGGGTTTTGAAACCTGGAGGGATGAGGGCATTTAAAAGTATTCTGTGGCATGATAGCATGCAACTTGTTTCTACTAGTGGAGAATGACTTGCTCTGGTTTCAAAATTACTCCTTTTCGCACGCACGGAACTTCTTTTGGTAATTTCCAACGAGGGCACACAATAAGGTTGACGTTGCTGAGCTTTTAGATGGTCTTGAATGAGGCAAGTTTAGGAGAAAACCTTCTTTGTCCCTACTTTATCTTAAAAATTAAACCTGTTTTAAAGTAAGCCTCTATAAAATGGTTGATTAACCTGCTCGACTTGTTTCATTTGACATAGGTGGATGTTCTCCATAGCTTCCTTTCAAATTCCAGCCTATGTCGTGTGCGACTCTTCGATAATCCCTTGCAGAAGCTTGAAGACGCTGCTTAACTTTTAGATGGGCTTGAATGGGGCCAGTTCGGCAGAACTCTCTTTATTCCGCTCTCTCTCTTAAAGAAAGCCTCTAGTGATTGTGTTTACCAACCTGCTTGACTGGTTTCATTCTGGTTTCATTTGAGCTTTGGTGGATGTTCTCCATAGCTCCCTTTTAAAAGCCATCTATGCTGTGTTGGACTCTAAGATAATCCCTTGTGGAAGCTTGAAGTGCAGTGATTGGAGTGGCCATTCATAGACCCAGTACCTGTCGAGGCTTGAAGTGCCTGTGAGTGGAGTGGCCGTTCATAGACAACCCATACCTGGTTACAAAATACAGTTTCTGCCCTGAACTAGTTTATAAACTTGAGGTGCCTGTGAGTAGACCGGTCCAATTTATAAAACTGTTCACCCAAGATTGAAGTGCCAAGGAGTGGAGTCGTCATTTGTCCATCACCTCAAAGGTCTTGTTTATGCAAGAGTCTGTGTCAGTCTGATTAGACTCGGTCACGTCCTCTTTTTTGAGTATGCATCGAAGTAAGATCTTATGGGTGCGTACCAATTGTCATACTTAAGATACAGCTCGGCTGTGAAGTGATGACCATTATACTCCTATTTTGGCCTTTTATTTGAGGCAACATCTAGGAGTAGTTTGTAAACTATAACTCAGGTATAAATTTCTGACATACAAGGGTGGCTGGGTGTGTGGGCCATTGTAAGGCTTTCAGCCCTATGATCATTCATGGGAAAATAATTATTAGCACTGCCCTCTAGTAACATTTTTGTTAAAAAGTGTCCCACATACTTTGTTGCCAAGTGGTCCCTTCTATTTTGGTTCTCTCTCTCTCTCTCTCTCTCACACACACACACACACACACACACACTTTTTTTTTTTGTGAAACTAAAAACATTATATTATGAAACATCCATTTTACTACACACACACACACACACACATACACACATAGTTTGCAAATCATTCAAACTTTCCTATACAGGGGCTTCCATCACAGGTGTTGCAAATTAATCATTCATTCATCTTGACAATTGTTTTCCTTTGACACAACCAATTTGAAGGCAGTGCTCACGAGTACTTGTACTCACTTGTTTATTATGTTTATGTTTTGGAAGAAAGGTCCTAACCATCATTCATCATTGCTTACAATGCAAGCACCTCCCTGTGGAGTCCCACGTGTCAATTTGCAAGCATTTGTGTCAATGTGCCTCCAAGGCTTTGTCCTAGTGGGTTGGGCATTGGGCTTCCAATCCCCACATCAAATCTTGGGAGGCTTGGCCTGGTGTCCTAGCATGTGGTTCGGGACACTGCCCACCGGTCCAGGGCAGGTGCCCCTTCATAGAACCACGGGGTCGGTGTAAAAGTAAAAAAAAAAAAAGCTTGTCCCTATTTCACGCAACATCAGAGTTGCACTATTCCCACGGTTTCTTGCGCATCTTTAGGTTGAAATGGAGGTGGAAAAGGAATGCACGTTAACATTGGAGAAATCCTTGATGTTAAGCGTGATAATAGGGGAGCCGTGAATCAAGGGGACCATCAACAAATGCGGATGGACGATAACACTGACATAGGGGACGAATCTAGGAAAGCTGACGAATTCAGCAGAAGGTAAAACCAATTCCAGCACATGGGAAACGACTCAACTAGGCATATTGCACTCCTCATAATATGGCTAGCAATGTTTGGTTCAACACGAGAATGCACTCTAATGAGAGAGCCCATGATGTGCTCGAGCGCACTACCTTCATAAGAATTACTTAGCTTCTTTTTTCCCCAAGAATTAAAAATTAAATTCTAAAAAGAAAGGTCACAACTTCATGGAAGTTGCTACCTAAGTTGCATTAATTCGCTTGAATTTTTTTGTTCGATTTGAAAAAACGCGAAAAATCGTGATTTTAAAATGAATCTAACGATTTTTTCGTACGAATAAGTTATTCGTACGAATAGATCTTAGACACTTAGTCTGGCACTCAACTATCCCTTGAAAGTTGTGTGTTGCAGTTGAAGCCCAGTGTTAGATGGTGAAGTCCACGATTAGGTTATACCTAGGTCATTCTTTGTGTTTTGATTTTCTATAGTTTATTACATGATTTGAGCTTGAGTTGAGAGGTTATACCTAGGTAATTTCTTAGACTGCTTGCATTGTTAATTGTTATGGCTTAATGAGTTTCTTATTGCACCTGGCACTGAATTCTTTTTTGAATTCTGAGAAGAGGAAGTGTCAGCAACTTGATCTCACTAAGTTTCAGAGCTGCATTACATCCACCACAACCACAAGCACCAATGCACCCACGTCCCCAGTCATATGTCGCATTCCACCCAACGCAGCCGTAAGCACCACTGCAGCCACGCCACGCGTATGCACTAGTGCATGACCACAACATGTCTTTCCTCGTATCCCTTTTTTCCAAGATCTTTCATACCCAGAAGAAGTTCCTCCTCCTTTTTCACATCTCCCACCACATGCACGATCACATTTCACCACATCTTTTGTGCCTCCATTTGTGCCTCCTACCACATGCGCAACCCAATTTCCATCTCCCACATTTTCGCCTGCACCACAAATGCACAATCTATCTGCACAAGTAGATACATTCCCATCTCCTTCATTCTTGCCTGCATAAGCACCACGCACATCACATGGCTTGCGTGATCATGTAGCAGTGCCAAGACCATGGATGATTTTTTCCAATTAGTTTTGTTAAGAAGCAAAACTTTTATATTGGTGTCGAAAGTTTATATGCCTTGATAAAAATAAAGGTTTGAAAAATTCACCAAGATTTGAAACTTTTATGAGAAAAAATTTAAAGTTTCGCCATAATTTACAACTTTTTCTTTAAAATTCAAAGGAATATATAAAAGTGTAATCTGTTATACAAATATTGTGAAACTAAAAAGACTATCTCGATAAACTTTTGCCAAGATTTTTATTAATATACAAGCATAGCTTCGATAAAAACATCTCTGGCCAAGACCCATGTGGCCCATACTGCTTCAGCGATGACGAGACATCCGATTCACGCCTAATGTAGTTGTGGGCACATGCATGAAAGGAACAATCAACATGTGCAATATTCTTGTCGCTCCCTTTTATCCGCACAAGATTTATGCATGTAACGTGCTGAGGGTTTCTGTGCCTGTTGATGAATTGAAGGCCAGAGCATTGGAAGAAACCACATGCTTGGGCAATGTCGTACATCTAGGCATCATCCAAGCAATAGGTCTAGTCCATGATGATAACCCAATGATACTATTTTCGTTCTGGAATGGAAATCATTTGGAAAGATGGCTAACCTACCTCAGACATGACGAAAAGCGACCATCTTTGGTGTTTCACAGAGATGATGCGAAAATGCCTGCTAGAGCTCCACGGGTCCGTCAGCATGTATTTGATATTTTAAGTGCACTAGTTCGCACTATTCATTACATGCACCAACACAATGTCTTGCATAATGATTCGCATGTGCAAAACATTATGCTACACTGCTCGGAGTCATCCGAGGAGGTGTATTTGGGCATTTGTGATTGGGGAATCATGACCCCATGTAGCACTAGAAAGCACTATCCCGCATTACTCAGTGGACAGCCCCAACACTATGCGGAGCTCCATTGCTAGGTTTCGTCACGTTGCTCCAGAGTGCCTCTGCACCAATCCCCCACCTTTCGATGATGCACAAGATGTGTACGCCATGTCTCATCACATCCTAAAAATCTTGGACATTTGAGCACCATCGCCAAGTGCGGGACCTGCAGAAGCTCTAATCGGGCGTCTATGATGATTTGCAATTCAAGAAAAGTCAGCCGAACTAAATAGACGTCCAAGTACTGTAGATTTTTGTGGGGTTTTTGACATTGCTCCAAGATGTGGTTGTTACGAGAATTGGAATTATCCCATTAATTTAATCCTTCAGTATTTAGTTTAGTGAGATCCAGCATTTTTTGGCGTGCAGCTGATGCATGTGTGCTTGAGCACTGTTTCGTAGTGATGCATGTGTACTCCTACATGGCTAGATATATGGCTGCGGGCTGTATGAGTATGTAGCATTGTGTGCACCACTTACGCGATGACGGTATGTGTAGCATGTGTGCACCATCCGTACGATTTTATTCATGTGTAGCATCAGGTGCACCATGAGATGGTATGTGTCGCATGTGTGCACCATTCATCAGTGATTTATTGATTTCGTGTTGCTATAATACTGAAAGGTTGATTGATTGTGGTGATTAATTCCAAGGTTATCTTATGCTTGAAATCTTTCATTACTATTGATCGTGTGAATCCAGGGGAAGAGTAATTGATCGCGCGATGGCATCTAGCAAGCATGATCTGCCATATTTTGGGCACGTAGGCGCAACTCCAGTGATCCGGGGATGAATAAGGCTTATGCCTAATTTTGGAATATTTGAAATTTGGAATATTAGTGGCTTGCTAAGTGTATAAACTAAAGTTAGAAAAAGATTTATTTTTAGAAAAAGCAAGCTATTCTAGAAGGTGGATGGGCTTTTTGTAAAAGGGTGCATGGAGGAAAGCACAGAGGCTTTTGTATGATTTTTGTTTAGAAGCTTTTTGGAGGAATATACATAAATACATAGGAGGTGGAAGGAGAGCACCACTGCTATGGGGGGAGATTGTACCTAGCACGCTTGCTCTGTCTCTTCTGTTTGTGAGTTTTGAGAGCTTGTGCGTATTTTTGAAGAGTGTTGCTGTGGTATCAGAGCCAAGGTTTCGTCGTCCATAGCACGGGAAGCACACGCAACCCCGTCCTCGAACAAGAAACTGTAGCACGCATCAGATTGCGGACACTGCGCATACAAGAGTGCAATGAAGTTCGAAGCAGCAGAAGCGAACAACGTAGAACGGATCAGAGGCAGGAAAATGTGCGGCGAAGACAAAAAAAATCACAACAGAAGAAGTCGACCGTATGCAGACAGGTCGAAGCTTGCGAATGCACACCTGCGCCTTAGCTCCTCCAAGCGTATGACAAAGGCGGTGACCAAGGCATAGTCCTTGGCATACTTGGCACTGAAGGCACCGTTGGCGCCGTTGGCTGTGCACGAGGAAGCCTTGGGAGATTGCTCTTAAAACTTCCTAGAAGGTCCCCCATCCTAGTACTATTCTAGCTCAAGTCCGCTTAACAATTGGTGACTATCCACTAGGTCAATTCACTTTGTTGCTCTATTCTTTGATGTTCCTAGTCATAAAGATATCCTTCAAGGCAAAAGTGCAAACAAGGGAGCAACCCAATGGATTTTGGAAGAGGAGAATCTCAAAAGCAAGTGTTCACAAGAGTAGGAGGGAGTCTACAAGTGCTACTCAGACACGAGCTTTGCTTTGTACCGTGCAATGTGGATTCACTTGTTGGAATCGTGTGAGTTCGAGAGCCCATAGAGATACTATTCGACAAATAGCCTCTTTCAAAGCTTGGAAACTGAATTGAGATAAGTCTTGTGTTTGTGTGTATTTCCTTTCATAGTGATTTCTTCTTTGCACTGTGCACATACTTAACTATGTCTGGAAGGCATATTTCATCAGAGATAGGTTATCTTGAAGATCTACATCATGATGAGGATGTGGAAAACGATCACCATCGGTCAATAAGAAGTTCAACACTGATGTCACTTGTTGAGGAAGAATGGCAAGAACGCTATCAGCATGAGAAGCAACAACGTCAAGAAATTGAAGATGCTCTATGCCAAGTGACGACAACTTAGAAGCCACCTATATTGATTGAGGACGAGGAACCTATGCATGCATCAGATTCACTGGATGCATGGAAACATCATGCATGGGACCTTGAGTAGGAACTTGAGTACATGCGCAACATGTGCGACACGCATAAAGCCAACGAAGAACATGTAAATCGAGTGTTAAAAGAGATGACTGAAGTCACAAAGAAGCGTATGAAAGACAGAGATGATGAAAAAAGTGAAAGCAGCAAATCATCTGACACCAGTGATAGTGAGCGTGGAAGAAGCAAGATGAGACATCAAAGGAAGAAGAAGCGACATGTGAAGACTTCACTATGACGACATCATGACACTACTCCTTCACATGAGTCCAGCGATGAAGACAACGTGGGAAAGGCCATCTTGAAAGCACTCAAGCTTCGTGATAAGAAGAAGTCTAGTAAGATTAATCGCAAAACTTTTTCTTTTCCAAAATATGATGGTAAAAGAGATGGACAAGCTTTACTTCATGGATTAGTTCTTTCAATCAATACTTTTTGGGAGAACAATACGAAGAGATCAAGAAGGTAAAACTTGCTGCAAGTCACATGACAAGCAGTGCACAATTATGGTGGAGTGTGGTTGCCAAAAGCACTCATGTTCCAAAGACATGGGAAGCATTCAAAGATAAAATCAAGAAGCGCTTCCTACCTACACAATTTGAAGAGGACACTCGTAGGCAATGGCGAAGATTGAGGCAGTTGGATAATGAGAGTGTGGATGCATACACCGAGAAATATCTTTCCTCTCTACTTCAATTGCAAACTATTGAGAAAGTGTCCCGAAAGGAGCAATGCTGTACCTTTGTTGAGGGTTTACACCCTACTATTCGTGCTGATGTACGCATGCTTCGACCATCTATGGCTTTTGATGCTATGGATTTGGCATTAGAGTCAGAAAGAAATCAGAACACTTATTTCATTAATTTTGGACTTGTCAATGTACAAATTCCTTTTTACATATACTTTTGGACTAGTTTTCAGATAAAATTTAAGAAAAACCCAATCTTCAAAGCACATATAAAAACATAAAAACAAGCATTTTTTTATATATTTTTTAAGGACATGAAACTAAAATTATAAAATTTAACGCAGCCTACATAAGTTACATGAAAAAATAAGATTCGGTTGTTGTAAACTCTCTTAATATTTAATGGTGTTAATAAACACCTTCAAAAGTTAAGCCTGAGATTTTCAAGACTACATAAGTTACATGAAAAAATAAGATTCGGTTGTTGTAAACTCTCTTAATATTTAATGGTGTTAATAAACACCTTCAAAAGTTAAGCCTGAGATTTTCAAGACTACAGCCATTCAATTTGATGAATTTTCTATTTTCAAGTCCTTAGCCTGAATTCAACCCATTCAAGAGCTGAGCTCATCTCTTCCTCATCGATGTAGTTAAAATTATAGAAGAGAAGTAAGGATTGATGAATTTTCTCATGCATAACACTTTGTTTGTTCCGAATGGCTTGCGCTTCCTCGGGGGAAAATCTTCCATAACGAGCCACACGCGAAGATATCTCACTTTGAAAGTCTATCAACTCTCTCCTATATGACTGCAATTTATATATTTCAGTAGTAGCCATACTTATTTTTCTTTTCTCTTCCTTCTCTAAGCCCTTCTGACAAGCAAAGTCATCCTTCTCGTACTGGGTTAATGGAGCTGGATTTTGCTTTCTCTCCTCTCTCTTTCCTTGGTTCTCGGCAATCCATTCTTTGAGGCTGCTAATGGCTTGCTCGACAGAATCGATTACCTTAAAAAGATCCATAATGGCTGCAAGATGAAAGGAGTATGCTTGAGAAGAGGAGGTAAGGTTGCGGGCAAGATGGAAGGAGCAAGCTTGAGGAGAGGAGTAAGGTAAGAAGAGTAAAGTGGAAGAAGTGTGGAGAGGAGTAAGGTAAGAAGAGTAAAGTGGAATAAGTTTTTGCTGCGGGTGAGATATAGAAGACGAACGAGGTGAGGAAGGTAACGAGAGTGAGGAAAGATATAGAAGACGAATGAGGTGAGGAAGGTAACGAGAGTGAGGAAGGTAACTAGAGGAGGTAAGGCAAGATGAAAGGAGTATGCTTGAGAAGAGGAGGCAAGGCTGCGGGCAAGATGGAAGGAGCAAGCTTGAGGAGAGGAAGGAGCAAGCTTGAGGAGAGGAGTAAGGTAAGAAGAGCAAAGTGGAAGAAGTGTCTGCTGCGGGTGAGAGCTGCGGGTGAGATATAGAAGATGAACGACTACTAGGGAATTTATAGAACTATAGATGCAAGACCGTAATGCGAGATGACTAGATGCAAGATCGTAATGCGAGACATTATAAAATAAAATGATGGGATGCAAGACCGTAATGGGAGACATTTGAGACATATAAGATAGTGATAGTACATTGAAATCTATAAAGTAAAATGATGGAACACAAGAATGATATAATTAATAGAATCTCATCATGAGATATTCTTTTAATATAATATAAGTTAGTAATTATTAGAATCTCATCATGAGATATTCTTTTAATATAATATAAGTTAGACTTGCTGTACATAATAAATGATAGATTTTGAGTACATTGAAATCTATAAAATAAAGTGATGGAACATAAGAATGATATAATTATTAGATTCTCATCATAAGATATTTATTGTACATAATAAATTAGACTTTCAAAAAAGTAAAACCTAATGTATTGTAATGAATAAATATCATAAAATATCCTAATGTATTGCAACATTTAACATAAGTTTTAAAAACACTATCATTAATCAATACAAACAAGATAAAAATCTTCAAGGACTCATGTTTCTTTCTACATGTTTTACAACTGAATAGAGTCTGATGAGTCCTCTTGAGGCTGTGATTCTCTAAGAGTACATTGAGTCTCTACTTGTGTGGATGGTGTACATTGAGATTCTACTTCTGGTGCAATCGGGATAGACTTAATCTCTTCCTCCTTTACAAGATGTGATGTTGTAGATGCACATTGAGTCTCCACTTCTTGTGTAGGAAGAATGCATTGAGTCTCTAATTCAAGTGTAGACTGTAATGCTTCTACTTGAGGCTGTGATACAGAAGGAGACTGAATCGTCTCTTCTTTTTCTTTGGCTCCCTCAGGTTCTTCATTGAGTCCATCATGTTGTTTCCCAATGATAGCAGTTAGATAGTGAACAGTCTTAGCCACAAAATCTTGTAGCTCGAGCTTGGTATATGCTTCTATGGAGACATGTTCAAAAATTTCATTGAGATACAACATGAAGTTGTAGGCAATTCTCCACCCACTACTAAACATGTCTTTTTACTCCACTGCGAGGCGTGTCTGGAAATTTGGTTGGTCTTGATGCTCCCTGATTTTCATAATCGCAGAAACTAACTTGTTTGCAGACCTGTCCATCATGACATATGACAAAGTGAATTTGTGTAGTAAATAGTAAGATGCATGTTCATAATGATATGATAAAAGAACACTTACTTGAACACCCCGTGAAAGCCTGTAATTGAGTTGACAAACCAACAATGGTTGTCATCAAGGTCCCATACTATCAGGCTCCAATGTGAACTACATCACCAATAAAGAGCGATAAGATTTATCACAATATTAAGTATTAATTGACACAATATTATAAATAAGAGAGTAAAAGAAAGATTGAGACCATACTTACTTCTCATAGTATGGCATAAAGACAAGTAGTATGCCATCCAAGTCTAAAGGTTGTAGAATTGAACAAACATCATCTACTGTCTTCTTGGTATCACTAAGTACAGCTGAAAGAAGAGAATCGAGCATACAGACGCGATTCTGTACTGATCTAGGAAAATGAGATATAACCGTACTGTAGCAATAAATAAACAAATGTTAGAAGCAGATTGAATCAAATGATTGAAGTATCAAGTCAAGAGATGTTCATATCAAACCTGAGGATGGCCATCATGACTTTGTCATTAGCCTCTTTCAAAGGGTCGGAGACGATTGTAACTTCCTCGCTACCAAAAGTCAAAACACGAGGTTGCTTGCTAATGATGACCTTAACCTCAGAAGAGCTCCCCATTTCGTCCAATACAGCGGTTACATCAGGACAACTTATGGGCATAGCAACCAATGTTTCCTCTGGATGCTCCACCACGTTATCAATAAATGCCTTAATGATAGATGACATAAATGCATATAGATGCAAGTCTGTATATGTGGACAATGAGGTTTCACCGCCTCTCAAATTAAAAATTTGAGCAAGGAGCAAAAAGCAGTTATATCCAACTCTCCACCCACAACTGTGGTCATCATTCTGCTTCGCTGCAGGGCATGTTACATACTCTATTTGATCTTCCAAGTCACCCTCCATTTGCATAAGTGCATCTATAGCACTTACCAACTTTCGAGCAGATCTACACATCAAAATAGAAAACATAAATGAATGTGCGCATTGCATAGGATGCATCTCATTGACATAATTATGACACAAGTAGGTTATACTTACTCTGACACACTGCCATGGATAGATGCTATTGAATTGACAAAGAAGCATTGCTTGGCTAAGATGTCCACAATTACCAAGCTCCAATGCAAGCTGCATTATCAATTAAGAATAATTATTATTTGATATAATCCTCCACAATGTAAGAGATAAGCTAGGTAGGGATTGATACTCACTCCTCGTGATATGCGGTAAAGATAACTCGCGCCGCAGTCAAATGCAACCACTTAAAAACATCATCTATGGTCTTCTGCTTATTGCTAAGTACACTAGAAACAAGAGGATCGACCATATATGCACATCTTTGTATATATAGCGGAAGCTGTTGTAAAACCATACTGCAATAAAAAGAAAAGAATATTAGTTCATTTGATCCAATGGAAATACAAAAGCATAAAGTCAGTAAAAAGTTTGTGTCAAACCTGAGGATGTCTATTATAACCTTGTCATTGACCTCTTTCTTGAAGTTTATGAGGATTGAAATGTCCTCTTCATCGAATATAAAAGTAAGAGGTTATTCTCGAACTTGAAACCTAACTTGAAATGACTTCTCCATTTGCTGCAATGTATGATTATTTTCTAGAGTCATCCGATGGATAGCCAGAGCAGCTTTGCTTTCTTGAGATGAGCTTTCTATATTCTCTGCTCCAGCTATGTCCTCCTCATCCTCCTCCTCTCCCTTCTCCTATAAAAGGATAAAATAATTATGAGATTCAAAATTTTAAATTAATTATAAATGTAAAAAGACCTTTAAATGAATAAAGAAAATTAAACATAAGTCTTCATACCTCTACATATCTTCGTGGTCTTTTTATGTAACCTTCAGAGGCAAGGTCAGTGTCATATCCATCTTCTTCTGCTTCCTTGCTATCGCTGGTGTCCTCACTATTATATCCAGAGCTTTGATCATTTTCATCATCTTTCTTGCTCTCATCATACATGATCTGCTCTATGTCATCCTCTTCATGTGAGATCGGACCTTTCTTATCAAACTTTATTGTGAGAGAAGCCACGGTATCAAGGTATTCCAAGCAAGCAGGGCTCTCAATAATATTTACATTGTGTCCTTTTCTGATAAGAGCTTCAAACAGATGTCCCATTCGGCACAATGTGACTTCCCATCCGGACGGTAGCAAAAATTCCATCATACTAATTAAAAGATCAGCACTTTTTGCTGGCCTTTCATAGTGATTTGCGTTGCGATGGAGGGGACTTGGAGCTTCATGCTCTTCCAGCAGTAGTTGCAATCTCTTTGCATTCCCTCTTATATTGTTTTGTAAGGAGTGATCATTGTAAGGGCTCTTCATGCACAAGAAAAAGGTTTCTAGACTCTGTATCTTGAGACCGCATTCTCTCTTGTCCCTTTTTCTTGAGTATATCCCATTGTAAATCTTGAGCTCATTGCCATATTGTTTTTCTAGGGTAGCAGACATTTGTTCCTTGTCATCTTTATCAGCAAATATGACTATATTACATTGTCCCACTCTACCAATGGTGGTATGTAATATTCTGTCAAGGAGTTGACGGATGTCATCCGGTGATATTTCATAGACAAAGAAAAGATGAGGTCTCTCCCAAGCAGTGTCGTCGGACAAAAAATCACTCAATGAAACTCCCTTGCACTCAACACTCTTTCCAGACTCTGAAATGATTTCATGTATGAAATAAAAGCCCTTGTTCAAAGTTTTTTCTTTTCTGAGAGTGTGGTTATTGATGACTTTTTGTGCATATGCATACACATTTTCCGGAATGTCACTTCTCATAGAGGGAGTAATTTCAGATCCATCATCTTCTACCTTCACCCATTTATGCGCCCAAGCCTTCTGTTTAGCTGACGGTAAAGCTGATGCCATCTGCCTCACAATGTTATGATCAATTTTACATTGGCTAATTGGAATATTTTTTTCTCCCAATAAATATTCAATTGCACTCTTTACTGCATCACGCTTGACCTGTTGGATGATGCAATCTTCCATGCAATGATCTTTATTCTTTTTGCCAAAAAACCATTCTTTGGACATTAATTTCTCTGCAGCAAGACTTGCGTATTTGTCTGGTAGGTTTCTTAAAGGCCTCCACATCCGAGCTGTCATCTCTTTTTTCTCAATCTTCTTTGCCTTCTCTTTAATCAATGATGGAGCCTCATATGTAACATCTCCTTTCTCACATGCAAGACACACGTCTTTGATCTGATGAAAAACTTCATCACTACGGAAAAGTATGCTTGTGTAGTCTTGATACCTATCCCTTACTGTCTTGAAGCTTGTAATCACCTCTGCTCTTTCCTGCTTTCCCCTTGGTACAATGGCACTCAAGCATGTGTAGAAGTCAACAAGATTATCCGCTTCCACTTTAGTTGCAGTTCTTTTGAGAGTGGTCAAAGGAGAATTAAAAGTTTTCCATATGGTCCTAGCTTTGAGCAACATCTCTGAAGTGGAGGTGATTTTTCGTAGTGCATAAATGTCATGATTAAGTCTTTCCGACTCAATCAAATATTTTTTCTCGTTCTTGAAGATACAGATGCATGCAGAATAGTAGTGAAATTGAGGCACACTCGCGAAGGTTTGATAAGTAATTTCTCCTTTCTTGTATGCATCTCTAGAGCGCTCATTACAAGCATAGGCATAGTGCTGACCATCTATTGCCTCAAATGTACAATGAGCTAAGAAATTTCTCTTGGCATCCCTTATATGTCGTTCTGGATCATTCACTGAACTCTGTCCTTCTTGAAGTGAGGGAACTTGTTTTCCGAGGAACTTAGTGAATTGCATCTCAAAATCTATAGGCTGAGAGAAATTGATGGATTGACTATAATCTCCCATGACTGGCCAAAATGTTCTTGGACGGAGTACCAAATTAGAAAAACTGGTTTTTTTCCATCAATCAAAGCCTGAAAAATCTTTTCAGCATAGGCTGTATCTAAGGTCCTGCTGTTGGTGAAGACACTTGCTTTGACCACTGTTAAAGCATGTATAACTTGAGTCTTCTGGCCCCATATATATCCTGGATCCTCATCTGTCACAGCCTCATTCAAGCGAAGATTTAGGTTCTTCATTGATAACATTTCTGCTTCTAGATCTGACTCCATTTCAAGACCCTCCGCATCCTCTTCATGTTCTTCCTCTTCTCTTCTTTGCCCTTTCTTTGTATATGAACGACCTCTTTTTCCAGTTATAGGACTTGGAACTGTAGCTCGTGAAGTACTTGCCTTTTGCATTTGACGTCGAGGTTTATTTTTTAGGGGCTCAATGTGAACTGCTTTAGATCGCCCTACTTCTTCTTCTATTGCCTCAACTTCAGGTATACTTAAGGGCTTCACTTGTTCTGTTATTCCATCAACTTCATGAGTTACACCATCTAAGTGAGTAATACCATGAACAAGAGATGTGTGTGCATGTCCTGTCTTATCTGATGCATGTCGTGTCTCACTCAATTCAATTTCTGTCTGAGATGCATGTGCATGTCCGGTCTCCACCAATTCAATTCCTGTCTCAGATGTAGATCCCTTGTAAGCATCCACGTGTACAAGACCCTCATCCATTGCTACAATGTGTTCTGTCTCATCCACTCCACTTCCTCTCTCATTTGTATTACCATGAACCAGGTCTACATGGCGTGTCTCATCACTTCCTTTCTCATGTGTGGATTCTTGCACCTTAGGTCCCTCCAATGAAGTTGAACCTTGTTGGATGACACCCTGAAAGTATTCAAGGATAATCTTTGACTGCATTTTTCTTGCTTCCTCAATGGGAAATTCCTCCCACACATGTTGAAGGATCTCCAATGCAGGAACCAATTCAGGAAATCTAGGTGCTTTTGGCGGCGGCATCACAAAGTGCATTGCATCTTTCTTAGAAAGAAGAAACGATCTGTTGCTCATTCTTGACTTTGTGTAAATCATCATTGTACTGCTGTCTTTTTCAATTTTTATTCCTACTAAGGTGCCCCCTTGAATCAAATTGCTCTTTGAGAAAGATACATTTGATGCGCACTGATCTTTCTCCAACTCTCTCTTTGTCATCACTAGAATGAGATTTCCTTTACTTAAGACCAAGAACCATGCTTTCTTTGTTGTGTCAACAACTGTCCAGTTTGTGAAGTCCTTTGGGGCATAAATTCTTCCATTGTATTTCAGTGTCATACCATTGACAAATGCTGTAGCCTCAAGATCCATCCTATATTCAAGCACAACACAAATTTTAAGTACTTTGACAAACTACAATTACTTTGAAAAATCAAAAGTACAATGAGTCCCATAAATACACCTCAAGTTTTTATTCTTCCCAATCATATAAGTATCAATTTCATGCTTTGGGAATAGCCTAAAAGGCTTTACAAGGCTTAAAGCATAAATGCTTTGGGAATAGCCTAAAAGGCTTTACAAGGCTTAGAGCATAAATGTGAAAAAAAATAAGGATTTACAATGATCTCTGAATACAAATTTGAAGTCTGTCATATATAAGTGCAAAATGCTCTATCAACTCCCGCAACTGATATAAGTGTAAAATGCTCTGTCAACTTCCACAACTGTAATCTGTCATGTCCACTGATACAACTTTCAATCATCTTGAAAGTTTAAAAACCTTAATCGTTGCTTAAATGGTAGGGTTGTTGTGACTGTGAAACCGAATGTGAACGAATGTATAGGAACTAGTCGGGAAATTTTGAGCATGGCTTTGATTGGTTTTTTTGGAGTTCTCTCCTCTAAGGACAAACTAATCTATGCTAATCTAGACTACACCAACCGTCGAAGCGAAGAAAAGCAAGAAATAATTTCTTTTCCATTGTTCTTTTTAATATCCTTAGGTTGCGAATTAAAAGCAAAAAATAATCTATTTTCCATTATTCTTTTTAATACACTAAGGTTGTGAGTTTAAAAAAGATAAAATTTATATTTTATCTTTTTTAAACTCACACCCCTTTCTCTCTCTCTCTCCCCCCCTTCTCTCCCCCCCCTTCTCTCTCGCTGTCGCCCCCATCCTCCCACCCCACCTTCCCCATTCTCACTCCCACGCCCACGTCCATTCTTTCACCTTCCCCATTCCCACTCCCTCTCCCACTCCCATCCTCCCACCCCTTTCTCTCTCTCTCCCCCCCCATTCTCTCTCACTGCCGCGGCAGCAGCCCCCCCCCTTCTCTCTCTCTCCCTTCCCCTTCTCATTTTAAAAAAGATAAAATTTATATTTTCAAAAACTAATTTACTTACAACTCATAAGAATTGAACATTCACATTAATAAGAAGTTAAAATCTTAATAAATTTGAATTTAAATAATAAAAACTATAAAGTAGTTTAACTTAAAGTTTATGAAAAAATAACGTAAAATAAAGAAAACAAGACTTAAAATTAAAAATTTAATATTTACCTACATTCACATTAATAAGAAGTTAAAATCTTAATAAATTTGAATTTAAATAATAAAAACTATAAAGTAGTTTAACTTAAAGTTTATGAAAAAATAACGTAAAATAAAGAAAACAAGACTTAAAATTAAAAATTTAATATTTACCTAGAAGAATATATTAATTCTCCCTAAAAAGAAATAAATTAAAGTAATAATAACGAATGTAAGTTAAACTACTTTTAAAATTTTAATTTAAAATGTAATAAAATTAAAATTATACTTTTTATATTCCAAAACAAAATGCATTATAGTCTAAATTAAACTAGTAAATTAAAAATGAAAGTGAAACTCATTTTAAATTCAAAAACAAAGAAAAATTAAAATTCAAGTTTCTACAAGTTTTGCTTTTAGCATACATTTGTCTTTTCACATCCATGCGTTTGTCTTTTGAAACACAAGGTTGTCTTTTATCACAATTTTCACATCCACGCGTTTGTCTTTTGAAACACAAGGTTGTCTTTTATCACAATTTTCAAGTTTTCACACGTTTATCTTTTCAAACACAAGGATTCATAGTTTAAAAAAAGGCGGGAAATTTGAAATTCTAGTTTCCACACGTTTCTCTTTTCAAACACCAAGGTTTATAGTTTTGTTTGTTTAAGTTTCAACTAAATCACACACCAATCTCCTCTAATATGCCTCATTGATCGTAGCTCCCAAATTCTTCCATCAAAACATCTCTCCTTTATCTCTTCTTGATCGTCGCCCACTCATTTTTTCTCCTCATTGGTAAGATTTTTTATCTCGATCGTACTTTCTCTTGTGCCCTTCCTCTCTAAATTTTCATCAAACACCAAGGTTTATAGTTTTGTTTGTTTAAGTTTCGACTAAATCACATACCAATCTCCTCTCATATGCCTCATTGATCGTAGCTCCTTTATCTTGTCTCGATCGTCGCCCACTCATTTCTCCTCTTCATTGGTAAGATTTTCTATCTCGATCGTACTTTCTCGTGTCCTCCCTCTCTAAATTTTCATCTCTCTCACTCTTCTCTCTCTCTCTTTCCTCTCCGCTCTAGTCTACGTTTCCTCTCATCTTAGTCTACTCTCTCCCCTCCTCTTCATTTCCCCCCTCTCTCTCTCTCTCCCTTTCTCCTCACCTTTTCCCTCTCTCTCACTTGCGCTCCCCACTCTCTCTCTCACTTGCCGCGACCTCCCCCCCCTCCCCTCTCTCTCTCTCTCTCTCCCCCCTCTCTCTCTCTCTCTCTCTCTCTCTCTCTCTCTCTCTCTCTCTCTCTCTCTCTCTCCCCCCTCCCTCTCTTTCGCTACCGCGGCAACGGCCCCCCCCTCCTCTCTCTCTCTCTCCCTCCCCCTCTCTCTCGCTCTCGCATCTCCCCCCTTCTCTCTCTCCCCCCCTCCTCTCTCGCTGCCGCGGCAGCGGCCCCCCCTCTCTCTCTCCCCTCCCCTCCCCTCCCTCTCCCCCCCCTCTCTCTCGCTGCCCCCCCTTATCTCTCTCCCCCCCCTCCTCTCTCGCTGCCGCGGCAGCGGCCCCCCCTCTCTCTTCCCTCTCCCCACCCCTTCCCTCTCCCCCCCCTCCCCCTCTCTCGCTGCCGCGGCAGCGGCTCCCCCCTCTCTCTCTCCCCTCCCCTCCCCTCCCTCTCCCCCCTCTCTCTCTCTCCCTCCCCTCTCTCTCGCTGCCCCCCCTTCTCTCTCTCCCCCCCCCTCCCTCTCTCGCTGCCGCGGCAGCGGCAGTGGCTCCCCCCTCTCTCTCTCTCTCCCCTCCCCTCCCCTCCCTCTCCTCCCTCTCCCCCCTCTCTCTCTCTCCCTCCCCTCTCTCTCGCTGCCCCCGCCCCCTCCCTTCCCTCTCCCCCCCTCCCCCTCTCTCGCTGCCGCGGCAGCGGCCCCCCCTTCTCTCTCTCCCCCTCCCCTCTCTCTCGCTGCCCCCGCCCCCCCTTCCCTCTTCCCCATCCCCCTCTCTCGCTGCCGCTCCCGCGGCAGCGGCCCCCCCCCTTCTCTCTCTCTCCCCCTCCCCTCTCTCTTGCTACCCCCGCCCCCCCCCCTTCCCTCTCCCCCCCCTCCCCCTCTCTCGCTGCCGCGGCAGCGGCCGCGGCCCCCCCCCTTCTCTCTCTCCCCCTCCCCTCTCTCTCGCTGCCCCCGCCCCCCCCCTTCCCTCTCCCCCCCTCCCCCCTCTCTCGCTGCCGCGGTAGCGGCCGCGGCCCCCCCCTTCTCTCTCTCCCCCTCCCCTCCCCTCCCTCTCCCCCCTCTCTCTCGCCGCCCCCTTCTCTCTCTCCCCCCCCTCCCTCTCTCGCTGTCGCGGCAGCGGCAGCGGCCCCCCCCTCTCTCTCTCTCCCTCCCCTCTCTCTCGCTGCCCCCGCCCCCCCCACCCTTCCCTCTCCCCCCCCTCCCCCTCTCTCGCTGCCGCGGCAGCGGCAGCGGCCCCCCCTTCTCTCTCTCCCCCTCCCCTCTCTCTCGCTGCCCCCGCCCCCCCCTTCCCTCTCCCCCCCTCCCCCTCTCTCGCTGCCGCGGTAGCGGCAGCGGGCCCCCCCTTCTCTCTCTCCCCCTCCCCTCTCTCTCGCTGCCCCCGCCCCCCCCCTTCCCTCTCCCCCCCCTCCCCTCTCTCTCGCTGCCCCCGCCCCCCCCCTTCCCTCTCCCCCCCTCCCCCTCTCTCGCTGCCGTTGTCGCGGCAGCAGCCCCCCCCTTCTCTCTCTCCCCCTCCCCTCTCTCTCGCTGCCCCCGCCCCCCCTTCCCTCTCCCCCCCTCCCCCTCTCTCGCTGCCGCGGCAGTGGCCGCGGCCCCCCCCTTCTCTCTCTCCCCCTCCCCTCCCCTCCCTTTCCCCCCTCTCTCTCGCCGCCCCCCCTTCTCTCTCCCCCCCCCTCCCTCTCTCGCTGCCGCGGTAGCGGCAGCGGCCCCCCCCTCTCTCTCTCTCCCTCCCCTCTCTCTCGCTGCCCCCGCCCCCCCCTTCCCTCTCCCCCCCTCCCCCTCTCTCGCTGCCGTGGCAGCGGCAGCGGCCCCCTCCCCTCCCTCTCCCCCCTCCCCTCCCCTCCCTCTCCCCCCTCTCTCTCCCCGCCCCCCCTCCCTCTCTCGCCGCCCCCCCTTCTCTCTCCCCCCCCCCTTGCCCCCCCCCCCCCCTTCCCTCTCCCCCCCCTCCCCCTCTCTCGCTGCCGCGGTAGCGGCAGCGGCCCCCTCCCCTCCCTCTCCCCCCTCTCTCTCCCCGCCCCCCCTCCCTCTCTCGCCGCCCCCCCTCCTTCTCCCCTCCCCTCTCCCTCCCCTCCCTCCCCCCCTCTGCGCTGCCGCGGCAGCGGCCTCCCCCTCCCCTCTCTCTCCCCCCCCCCTCGCGGCTTCCCCCCTCTCTCCCCTCTCTTCCCCCCCTCCCCCTTCTCTCCCCCCTCCCTTTCTCTCCCCTCTCTTTCGCCCCCCTTCTCTCCTCTCTCTCCCTCTCTCTTTCTCTCTCTCTTTTGCTGCCGAGGCAGCAAGACTCTCTCTCTTCTTTTCTCTCTCTAAAAATCTTTCCTTCACTTTTCTCTCTCTATAATAAAATTTCAAAGAATACAAATTTTAAAAAAAGTACATGGAAAAAAGTTGAAATCGATGCTTGTGCTTGCTTGTGCTTGCTTTTGCTCTTCCTCCTCTTTTTGCTTCTCCTCTTGCTCTTCCTTGTTGAAATGAGAGAAACAATGAGAGAAGGAGAGTATATATAAGAAAAACTAGGGTTTTAAGTGCTTCTCTCTCATTGGTCCTTCTATAACATTATCTCCTCTCCCATTGGCCTCTCTATTAGATTATCTTCTCTCTCTCTCCCACCCACTCCCATCCTCCCACCCCATTCCCACTCCCACCCCATTCCCACTCCCACTCCCACCCCCATCCTCCCACCCCACCTCCCCCATTCTCACTCCCACGCCCACGCCCATTCTTTCACCTTCCCCATTTCCACTCCCTCTCCCACTCCCATCCTCCCACCCCACCCCTCCCACTCCCACCCTCACCCCACCCCCACCTCCCCCATTCCCACTCCTACTCCCACTCCCATTCTCCCACCCACTCCCATCCTCCCACCTACACCTCTCACTCCCACTCCCATCCTCCCACCCCCACCCCTCCCCCCCCATTCCCACTCCCACTCCCATTCTCCCACCCTTATCCTCCCACCTCACCCCTTCCACTCCCATCCTCCCACTCCCTCTCCCACTCCCACTCCCACTCCCATTTTCCCACCCCCCCACCTCCCCCATTCCCACTCCCACTCCCATTTTCCCACCCCCCCCACCTCCCCCACTCCCACTCCCTCCCCCATCCTCCCACCCCACCCCTCCCACTTGCACCCCCACCTCCCCCATTCCCACTCCCATCCTCCCACCTCACCCCTCCCACTTCCACCCCCACCTCCCCCATTCCCACTCCCTCTCCCACTCCCATCCTCCCACTCCCCACCCCTCCCACTCCCACTCCCATCCTCCCACCCTCACCCCACCCCCACCTCCCCCATTCCCACTCCCTCTCCCACTCCCACTCCCATTCTCCCACCCCCACCCCCACCTCCCCCATTCCCACTCCCTCTCCCACTCCCACTCCCATTCTCCCACTCCCACCCCCACCTCCCCCATTCCCACTCCCTCTCCCACTCCCACTCCCATCCTCCCACCCCCACCCCCACCGCCCCCATTCCCACTCCCTCTCCCACTCTCCCTTTCTCCCATTACCACCCTCCCACACTACTTTCTCCACTTTCCCACTCTCCCTTTCTCCCACTACCATTCTCCCAACTATCAATTCCACTATTACTTATGAATTCTAATTAAAACTATTACTTAAATAAATGATATTACTTGAAAACACTCATAGGATTTAAGGTTTAGGATTTCGTGGTTTGGGTTTAGGATTTGGGGTTTGGTGAGTTAGGGTTTAGGGTTTAGGGTTCAAGGTTTGAGGGTTAGGGTTTGGGGGTTAGGGTTTAGAGTTTGGTGGTTTAGGGTTTAGGGTTTGGGGGTTAGGGTTTAGGATTTAGGGTTTAGGATTTAGGGTTTAGGATTTAGGGTTTAGGGTTTAGGGTTTGGGGGTTAGGGTTTAGGGTTTAGGGTTTAGGGGTAGGGTTTAGGGTTTGGGAGTTAGAGTTTAAGGTTTAGGGTTTAGGGTTTGGGGTTTAGGGTTTGGGAGTTAGGGTTTAGGGTTTAGGGTTTGGGAGTTAGGGTTTAGGGTTTAGGGTTTAGGGTTTAGGAGTTAGGGTTTAGGGTTTAGAGTTTAGGGTTTGGGGGTTAGGGTTTAGGGTTTGGGAGTTAGAGTTTAAGGTTTAGGGATTAGGGTTTGGGATTTAGGGTTTAGGGTTTAGGGTTTAGGAGTTAGGGTTTAGGGTTTAGGATTTAGGGTTTAGGAGTTAGGGTTTAGGGTTTGGGGGTTAGGGTTTAGAGTTTAGGGTTTAGGGTTTAGGGTTAAGGGTTAAGAGTTTAGGGTTTAGGAGTTAGGGTTTAGAGTTTAGGGTTTGGGTGTTAGGGTTTAGGGTTTAGGGTTTAGGGTTTAGGATTTAGGGTTTAGGATTTGGGGTTTAGGGTTTGGGGTTTGGGGTTTGGGAGTTAGGGTTTAGGGTTTAGGGTTTGGGGGTTAGGGTTAAGGGTTTAGGGTTTAGGGTTCAGGGTTTAGGGTTGGGGTTTTAGGGTTTAGGGTTTAGGAGTTAGGGTTTAGGGTTTGGGGTTTAGGGTTTAGGGTTTGGGAGTTAGGGTTTGGGGTTTGGGGGTTAGGGTTTAGGGTTTAGGGTTTGGGGGTTAGGGTTTAGGGTTGTTATTGGTTAGGGTTGTTTTGGTTTATGGTTTAGGGTTTAGGGTTTAGGGTTGTTATTGGTTTACGGTTGTTATTGGTTAGTGTCTAATTAAATTTTCAAACACGTTCTGGATTTTTAAATCATTAATAAAGTAGATTATTGAGAAGAGACTAATGTTCTTTATAATGGTTGTTACAGCTTGCTTGCAAAGGAAACTCACAAAGGAGATGGCTACAAAATTTATTCCGGGGATGGAGGTGATTTTATGTTGCAAAAGAGAAGTAGTTGCATTTGCTACAATCCATGAAAGTGATCCAAATTCTATTTGTCACTTTAAAAGACTTGGCGAAGATAAGGTGGCGGTTATCGTATCAAGGATTCTTAGTGCACATGTTGAGCTAAAGCATAAGTGTGGGGATATGGAAATCCTTGGAGATGTTATGCCCTATAATACTTCCAACAAAGCATTTATTGCATGGGACAGAGATGAGACTTATCCAACACATGTCATCAGGAATACAAAGTGCATATCTTTGGATTTTAGAGTGGGAGATATTTTACAAATGTTATCATTTACAAATAAGTATGTAGCAGAAGGTCAAGTCTTGGGATTTGAACAAGTTGAACACTGGACATTTGCGCAGATGAGAATTCAAAAAGTTACTGATGATGGTATGGATGATAACTCAATGTCATTGGATGGTCCCTACTATGAGGTAGGTAAGGATTTGAGATGGAGCATGCAATTTTTAAAGATTGGAAAGACTCGGCATGTGGTTTTTAATGATAAACATAATGTATACTACAACATCAAAGAATTGAAAGAATATGCCAATGTACCAAGCTCTATTCCTTCAGATATGGATGATTCCAATGCACTCAACTATAGCACTGACGTCTTATTAGAAGTCGATGAGTTCATTGGTACCGAGAAAGAAAGATATTTCACAAGTGATGCCTTATCCGGGGTGGATGAGTTCATGCACATTGAGAACTTGGGCAAAGATGTCAAAAGTGTTATATCTTCAAGCATGGATGGCTTCATGGATACTGATAAAGTTATTGGAGTCAAAGCAGGTAACTATGGAATTATGGAAATCATGCACGATAGTATAATGAGTGATGTTCTCTCTAGAGTAGAGGAGTTTCAAGACTATGGAGTTATGAAATCCATAGAAAGTGCATCAATGAGCGATGTTCTCTCAGGAATAGATGAGTTTGAAGATCATTCTGGACACTCTATCACCACTGACTATGGAGTTATAAAATCCATAGAAAGTGCATCAATGAGTGATGTTCTCTCAGGAATAGATGAGTTTGAAGATCATTCGGGACACTCTAATGCCATTGTGACAAGTGGTTCTACGATTGTATCAAAAGTAGGGATGAGATCAACAAAGGACTATTCGGTGTTTGACTTTGATTGTGAACTTGTAAATGTTACAAATGGTTTGACGAATGTATCAAAAGCAAGGATGACATCAACAAAGGAATATTCAGTATTTGATTGTCAGAGTGATAAGATCAAGGATGCAACATCTCATGAAAACAACGTGACAAATAAATCTTACAAGGAGAACTACACAAATCCAAATAAGAATGTACAGAAGGTCCCAAAACGGACATACAGATGCATGAAAAGACAATGAGTGCAGGCAGATCCAGAAAAGCAACCAAAGAGAATAAGAGTAATGAATGAAGATGTTATGCTAAAAGCAATGCGATCTACATGCTGTAAGCATACATGTATGCGATCCATTAACTTACATGACATCAAGGGTTGTAGAGAACATGTCTGGCAAAGGAAAGGAAGCAGAAGAAATGAATACCTACTCACGAGATTGTCTTGCTTTCTTGTAAATGATAAGAGAAGGCGAAGTTCAGGACATCAAATAAGGCCTCTTATAAATGGAAAAAGTATATGCAATAATGCATATCGCATTATTACAGGATTATCACATGGCACATATTGGAATTTGGCTAATAAAGCAAAGTATGGAGTTAAATTTAACATTCATGGAAACATAGGAAGGCCCGAAACAAGAGCCTCAACGGTTGCGGCAACAGCAATTTTGAAAGATTACATTTATGAAAATGCTTTACCGCAACCCCACCTATCAGAAATGCATCTTCCGATAGGTTTGACTAAAAAAGAAGTATTTAACTCTATTGGAGAAACACAGAGGCAAAGAGGGCATGCACCGGCATCTTTTCATACTTTGTATACTCTTTGGAAAAAAAGCTTTGGACATGTTAAAATCCCAAAGAGGCAAAAAATGTCAAAGTGCAACGACTGTGATGATCTAAAGCGAGCACTTGAGAGTGCAACATCTCCAGAACAAAAAGAAGCTTACAAAAGAAAGAGAGAATTTCATCATGGACTTGTTCGACATTCTAGAATAAAATATGCATTTTGGAAAGAGCAAGCTATTTCTCACCCAAATGAGTACATGTGCATTATTGTAGATGGTATGGATCAAAATACAACAACATTACCTCGATTCGTTAACACTCCACCTAAGCTACAAGGCAAATACTTTTTAAAGACACATCTATGTGGAGTGTTAGTGCACGGATTTAAGTTTTTTGCAGACATATGGATTGATTCCTTGCATCTACACGATAGCAATCAAGTTGTAACATCCGTTATGAAGGCAATTCACAATGTACATGCAGAAAAAGGTCGCCTACCAACAACTTTGAGAATACAAGCAGACAATTGCGGACGAGAGAATAAGAATGTACTCTTCTTTGCATTTTGCTCAATGCTAATCGCTCATAGAATCTTCAATGAGATTGAAGTTGGGTTTTTGTTGGTTGGGCACACACATGAGGATATCGATCAGGTATTCAGCACAGTTTCAAGAGAACTAAAACACAAGGACATGGAGACAATGGATGACTTGATAAGAAAATGTGGGAGGCAAGTTGGTGGCCGTAAGGAAGGAACAATATGCTCAATGGTTGAGAGGATGTATGATTGGAAGAGCTTTATTCTACCTTTCATACAAAAAGGTGGTGATGCCCTGATTGGTCATAGCGCTCCACACTATTTTTGATTTTTCTTAAAGGATGAAAAACCAGTGATGCAATGGCAACACTATTCTCTTGATACAAAATGGGAACCTGAAGAACCTTACTCTCTCTTAACTTCAATCCCGAGCAAAGAAATGCATCCAACATGGGCTCCTATAAAAGAATTCAGCGAGAAATCCAAAGGTGAAATAGAAGGCTTAAAAGCTTTTATTGCATACAAAGAGGAAATGCTCCGGAGATTTCCAGATTGGAAGCCCTCTTGGAAGGAACACACTACTGTTGTAATTAGCAAGACCTACCAATTGATAAAGGACCTTGCAAAAATGCGAGAAGATGATATTAAGGCAGAACGGCCTTTATTTTGGCCAAATGTTGGTAATGACTTGCGTCCAGCATGTGGTCTCTTTGAAAATGAGTTTGAATCGTTGCTCCCACGTCCATATTGTGGACCCAAGAAGAGAGAGTTTATGCCACAAATAGACATAGATGTCCATTGTTTTGTTGCAGTTCGACCATCGGATGATGAACATGAGAACGTGAAGTTTTGGGTTGCGAAAGTAGTTGACGTGAGCATGGATGACCGGGGGAGAGCTACAACATTTACAGCGGTATGGTATGAGCCAAGGGGCAGGAAGGAGAACCAAGATAACAGTACATTGTATAGTAGTTGTTTGAAAAAGGAATGGGTCCCAAACCATGAAGCAATTTCAAGACTTTCCACAGAGACAGTCATAGTATCCTGGAAATCAAGGTCAAAGAAAACAAAGAAGCACATGGGGTATGATGTAGAAGACAAAATAAAATTACCGCAACCAATTATTACGCACATTACAGAGTTCACAAAGATGCTCGCCCGGGAGGAAGTAGAAGGAGATAGCGCAAATGAAGAATGCCCATGATAACACCATTCAAATATCGAGAAAGAGTGAAGGTGGTGGTGGTTGTCAGATGAGAGTGAATGAAGATGGCACCCAAGCGAAAAGTGACGACAGAAAGGACATTCTGAACAAGCAAATGTTTGGATCGCTCATTTCTGTGATCATGATAGAAAAGGACATTCAAACAAGCAAATGTTTGGATCGCCCATTTGTACTAAACTCATTGTAAAGGAAAAATTAAATTATTGAAAAGGCCACAGGAGATCCTTTGTACAAAGACTCATCCAGAGCAATATTTGTTGTAAAACTTATGACATGATAATGTAAAATTGCAAGCATAGCTATTGCTATTTTTTGGAGTACAAAAGAGGCTTCCATCATGTCTCATGTGTATATAAACCTTTTAATTTCTTGAATATTCAAGAGTGTTATAGTTTTCTGCATTGAAAGTAAAAAGAGTCTTACAGGTCTCTTATGTATACATTTTTAAATGTTGTGAATCCTCAATAGCATGGTTTTTCATGGATTTAAACTAATAACTCGGATTTTTTATTTTAAGAATATGATTCTTATAAACAAGAAATACAAATTTAGGATTTAATAGTAGTTTTTGCATTATTTGTACAACATTGTAGAGAGATATTTTGAAATGTCTTATGTGAAAATGATAGTGCCAGAAAGTAAACTTTTGATTCTCGAATGACAGTTTCATAAAGTAAACTTTTCAGTTGGGAAGGATTTTAAGGAATAGTCCAAAAGTAGACATATGAGTCCAAAATTAATGAAATAAGTGTTTCAGGGAAGAAGCTTTGCTACTCGCACCCCTCGAGCAAAGAAGCATACTCCATACTTCAAGTAGGAGGGTGTAAGAGGTAAAGTTGGTAGATATGATGGTAAGTCTAATTGGAAACCTGCTAAGTCACGTACTAATCGAAGAACCAAAGAACTTGTCACATGTTACGAATGCAAAGAGAAGGGACACTACTCTTATGAATGTCCAAAGAATCTACTTGCTACACACAAGATAGGTACCCAAGCAAAGAATGCTACCAACAACAACGGAGGCAATGGAGGGAGAACCAATGGACGTACCAACAGTAATAGTTAGTGCAACAACTCTGCACGGATCAACTACATTGATGATGGATCCCATGATAAATCTTTCAAGCAAGAGGGCGAGGATGAGGACAATGACATTGAAGATGCCCCTAGTAAGTGTTATTCAGGTAAAAGTGCATCTTATTTTTGTACTTCTTTGTTACATATGACTGCACTATTGCATGAAAAAGAACATAGTGTCTTATTTGATGATGGAAGCACCCATGATTTCATTTCGCAACGTTTAGTTGAAAAGCTAGGGCTTGCAACGATCAAAACAAAATATAAAGTCAAATCAGCTGTTCAAGGATCAAATTATAATTGTTTGCAAATGGTTAAGGATCTTGAGGTGACTTTACGGCCATTAGTTAAGAGCCGTGATTTCTTAGTCGCTCCTTTGCATGAACACAATCTCATTCTAGGGATGCCTTAGCGCATCGATCATAATGCCAAACCTGATTATCTTGAATGCACCATTACTGTGACTCAAGGAATTGAGACCATGACTCTAGAATGCAATAAGAATCTTCCCTCTTGGCCTATATTGTCACATACCCAAGCTAAAAGAGCTTTGTGCAAATGTGAGAAGACATATCTGGTTATGGTCAATAAGATTGAGGCTAGTCCTGAGACTAAGAAAACTAAGCAAGAGCCTTTGGATCCTGTTCTAGCTACCTATGATGACTGATTTATGGAAGACTTACCCCCTAGCCTACCTCAATCTAGACCTAAGGACCATAAGATTGACCTTATTCTAGGTAGCGCACCACCGTGTAAATGACCATATAGACACAATCCTAATGAGTAGTAAGAGATTCAATTCCAAATAGAAGATCTTTTGGCTGGAGGCCTAATTCGACCTAGTAGCTCACCATTTGGGGCACCCATTCTTATCAAGAAGAAAAATGGAGCTTTTCGAATGTGCATCGATTATTGTGCCTTAAATAAAATCACAGTGAAAAATCGATACCCCTTTTCGAGAGTTTATGATCTACTCGACAAGTTGAAAGGATCCACAATCTTTAGCAAGATCGATCTTAAGTCAGGATATCATCAAGTGAGAGTGATCGAGCCCGATATGTTCAAGACTGCTTTTAGAACCCAAACTGGTCACTATGAATTTCTTGTTATGCCTTTTGGATTGACCAATGCACCTGCCACATTTAGTCGGATGATGAATCATATCTTCCTACCCTATCAAGTCTTTGTGGTAGTTTTCTTTGATGATATCATGATTTATAGCAAGAGTCGAGAGAAACATGAGAAACACTTGGATCTTGTTTTCTCTCTGTTATGTGAGAACCAACTATATGCCAACCCGGAGAAAAGTTCTTTTTTCCAGCCTGAAATTGAATATCTTGGACACATTGTTTCAGTTGAAGGCATTTGAGTAGATCCCAAGAAGGTAGAAGTGATAGTAAACTGCTGGCCACAACCTAAAGATATCCACGAGTTACGATCTTTTCTAGGTCTATGTAGTTTCTATCGTAGATTTGTTAGAAATTTTGCACACAAGGCACATCCATTGACCGAACTATTGCATAAGACTCATGGTTTCTCTTGGGGTGACCAGCACACTTTAGCTTTTCAATGACTTAAGGGTGCAATGACGCACAAACTAGTTTTGACCATGTCGGACTTTATGAGACCCTTCTTTCTCATGGTTACTGATGCTAGTGGACAAGGTTTTGGGGCTATGCTCATGCAAGATAACCATCCAATTGCATTCGAGTCATGTAAATTAAAACCAACAGAGCTAAACTATTCCATGTATGATAAAGAATTAGCCGCTATGGTGCATGCTCTTAAACTCTAGAAACACTATCTTATGGGTTCCGAGTTACTTATTAAGACAGATCACCAGAGTCTTAGACATCTCCTTACTTAGCCGGTGATCTTGGATCAGCACATTAAATGGGCTTCCTTTATTCACAGCTTTAAACTGATGATCCAATATCAACCAGGCAAAGACAATGTAGTTGCCGATGCACTCAGCCATCAACCTAGCATAAATAATATATCAGTCATCGAGGGAGACCCTTTCGAGCCTATGAAGGCGGACTATCCTACTGATCGAGACTTTTCAAAAATTTGGCATAAGATTAAGCAAGCTAATAGCACCCCTATGGCCTCGTATTCCATTCATAATGACTATCTATTCTACGAAAAGTGCTTGTGTGTCACTGCACCATTTTGATGCTTGGTACTAGAAGAGGTACATCAGCCACCCTACATGGGACATAGAGGCATCGCTGCTACGTATCAGACTATAATTCAAGATTTTTTCTGGCCTAAGCTTAAAGTTGATGTTGCAACTTTTGTTGCACAATGTCTTGTTTGTCAAAAAGTCAAGAGCTACACGGGCAAATATCAAGGTTCGCTTATGCCTTTACCAATTCTTGATGGCCCATGGGAGCAGATTTCTATGGACTTTATTACTGGATTTCCTACAACTAGCTTAGGTTTTGATATGATTTGGACTATCATTGATAGATTTAGCAAGCATGCTTACTTTATTCCTTGTAAGAAGACCTTGACTGCAGTTCAAGCTGCTCATTTGTTCATCAAGCACATCTTTATACACCATGGCCTTCCAAAAGTAATCGTGTCAGACTGGGATAGTAAATTTTATAGTGACTTCTGGACTGACTTCTGGACCGCACTCTTGACAATCTTGGTATGAAGTTAGATTTTTCCACTACTTTTCATCTTGAGTCTAATGGCCAAAACCGAGGTCACACAAAATACTGTTTATGACATGTTACGTGCTTACATGTCTGGTCAACCAGGCAAATGGGACAAATTTATATACATATTACAATTTTCCTACAATAACACTCAGCACTCTGCTATAGGCAAATGTCCATTCCAAATTGTCTATGGAAAGACCATTCCTACTCCATTGACCCACCTTAAGCACCAAGTAGAGGCTACTGATCAATTTACTGAAGATTTCTCTAGCATTTTAGCTACTGTCAAAAAGAATATCGAGCATGCTCAAGCTGTGTATACTGCATGTGCGAATGAAAGTTGTATTTACTAAAGGTGACCTAGTTATGTTACGTATTAACAAGCGCAGACTTAAGAGTATTGAGACACACCCTATAGTTAAGTTTGCCCCTAAGTCCTATGGTCCCTTTAAAGTTTTGGAGCGCATTAATGACAATGCCTATCAGCTCGAATTACCACCCGATTGGAAAATTCATAATTCTTTTCATGTGCACCTCCTGAAACCGAAATTCCATGGAGACCCACTAGTTCGACCTATTTTAGACAAAGCACCATTGCTTCAAGGAGAGACCAAAATCTTAGAGCCAGACCATATCATTGATCAACAAATCACTCAAACGAGACGTGGAAACTCATATCCTACTTATCTTCTTACATTTAAGAACCACCCCATTGAAGATGCTAAGTGGATGTCCGAGCGATATTTTCGCCAGTACCCTGGAATGGGTATATAGTTTTCCTATTTTGAGAAGCTAGAGATGGCAATAGAGGTTGTTCAGAAGGGCACCTAGACTATTAGAAATCAACCCTTGTCTATCTAGTGATGGGAATTGTCATTTAGCCCCAACTCGCCACCTCCCTCCAAAGTCCCAATTTGGGTAGAGTTTCCTGATTTGACAACTCTTATTCCATGTTGTTGGGAAGGCTATGTCTTAGAGCATCCAAGATTAAACAAATTGGGGAGCAAATAGGGTCAAAATAAGGAAGGGGAAAAAGAAGTTCAAGATTTCTATGATGCCAAAGAAAATTCTACCTAAAAGTGTTCAACCTTTGGTGGCTAAAGGAATTAATATGATGGCTAAAGTTGATAATGATGATGAGGATTATTTTCTCTGAATAAATCTTGCATTGAATCCAATCTTTGAGATTGATGTACAGGGTATTTTGAGTCAATATAAGAGAAAGGAGATGGGCAGTCCATCCTTGATCATGGATGATTATTTCCTATTAGTTTCGTTAAGAAGCGAAACTTTTATATTGCTGTCAAAAGTTTGAATGTCGTGATTAAAAAAAAGGTTTGAAAAATTCGCCAAGATTTGAAACTTTTATGAGAAAAAATTTAAAAATTTGCCAAGATTTACAACTTTTTCTTTAAAATTCAAAATAAAATATATAAAATTTTAATACGTTGTACAAATATTGTGAAACTAATAAAACTAGCTTGACAAACTTTCGCCAAAGTTTTATATTAATATATAAGTATTGCTTCGATAAAAACATCCCTGGCCTTGATGCAAGTGGACCCAATTCTGAAATCAGAAATAGTCAATCCAAATGAGGAGCAAAAGGATGTTCAAAGTCAAAAGTCACATGAAGAGAATCAAGATCAGTGGGATGTTGAATATGAAAAAAACTATTTTTATGTGAAACTAGGTATTCAAGCTCTTGTTCAAGTGGAAATAGCATTTGAAGATCATTTGAGAATATTTGCTAGGGTTCACGAGGATGAGCTCCAAGATATGAATCTTGGGGCAAAACATGATCCAAAGATGGTTCGAGTGACTGCTCTACTAAATGAGGATTTTATGAGGCATTGAAGAAGTTGCTTCTGGAATTCAAAGATGTTTTTGCATGGTAGTATACAGATATGAGGGGTGGATCCATCATTTTGTCAACATCGGATCAATTTGAAGAAAATTATTGTCTCGGTGATCTAGCAAAGATACAGAATGAATTCAAATTATGAAAATTCTTTCTCTCTTTCCGCAAGTAGAGGCCCTTTGTGCACCTCTAGGATAGTTTTTTGGTTTGGAAGCTGGAAGATTCATAAGCCTGAGATGGAACCCTCAAGCCTGTGTCTTGATGGACCTAGCTATTGAGCCTCCTAATGTTATTCACGTGTTGGATGGCGATGGATCAGAGATGATCCAAAAGATCTTCTACAAGAATATACCAAACTCCTGCTTTCTTTGTGGACTGGGTGGACATTTCATCAAGGACTATCTTTCTAGGAACAGCCGTAGAAAAGAAAATGCAGAGAAACCATCTCCCCCTTGACTGACTGTAAGCTACTGAGGAAGAGGATCCTATTGTATAATCAAAAGGTAAGCCACATGAAAAGGATAATGTTCAGTGGAGGGAAGTATGAAAAGAGAAAAATGTCATCACGAGTGCGGCCTTTGAGGAAAAGATGGTAGACAGCTTAGAGGAGGAAGAAGAGTTTTTAGAGAACACACGGGACTTTGAAGCTCAGTTAGAATAAGTCGAGCATGCAGCTTTGGGTAAGGAAGACCCCCTTTTACCTGGTGAAAGGGAGAAAGCCTATTCAAGCAAAAATTGAAGTCAGCAACAATTGCGCACTTTGAGTGATAAACCCAAAGACCCAAGTACCATAGAGAGAGAAAAGAGGAGGATGTCAAGAGGATTTGCACTTTTGCTCGATCAACTTTAAGAAGAAACAAAATAGAAGCACTACCCAATGATGCATGAAATTGATAAGTTGCTCCAAGTTAGGTTCATCTACCTGGTAGATAAGGTAGCATGGCTTTCACCAATAGTCATAGTGCCAAAAGGAGAATGGTAAGCTTTGGGTATATATTGATTATAGAAAGCTAAATGCAGCCATAATTACATATACATTTCCATTACCTTTTTGTGACACAATGCTTGATGTTGTGGTTGATCATGAAATGATGGCTCCTAAAGATAGGGACAAAACTTCATTCATTATGAAATGGGGAATGTTTCCTCGTAATGTGATGACCTTTGGTTTGAAGAATGCTCCTCCACATTCCAAAAATGTATCCAAGAAGTTTTTTCTCTGGTGGATGCTTTAAAGACAGTGGATTGAATCACCATTCTGAAGAACCAGAGGGAGGAATGAAAGCTACAAACAAACAAGAATAGATGATAGAAGCGGTGAATGTTAATGTGCAGGTGTCTACTACACCTAAACAAATGCAGTTCAAACTTAAGTAGCTCTCAATGTGAGGGCAGGGGACTGGATTTCCACGTCCTAGAAGCTAATTTTCTGGATATGCCAGAAAATAAGATTGAAAGCACTAAACTAGATAATTAAGTGGGTTCAAGTCTTAATCATTTAATTATTCCATCGGGTGTGCTAGGGAGACAATTACCACTAGTCTTACTAGTATAGTATATTTCTCTTTACATATAATCTAGAAGTGTAAAGGATAGGTATGGGAAGTGGTATGTTGAGAAGAGGGAGTTAATGTAACTACTCTTGGAGCATATTACAATGTACCAACTACCAATCTCTTTTGAGAGGAGAATGCATGTAGTTTTGGGACTCGCAATTTTTGAGAGTCTGAGATTCTGAATATTGCAAGACATATGTATTCCAAATTACATGTTTGAACAATTTTGAGTCAATCCATTATGCTTTATAATGCTTTATCAACAATAATCAATGAATATATGCAGTATTACTCTCCTTTTATGTTGTTCTAGAAGTTGATTGGAAATGTGGAAATCTATTTTACAAATTTACATAGATGATTTTATATGAAAGATTGAAGGTTTGAATATGTAGAATTCAAGAATAAATTTCTACTTATTACAACAATCTATTGGGTTGCCGTTGCATTGAATGATTTTCTTTGGAGCCCTCTCTAATCTTATTGTTGAAAAGATCTTGACTTGAGAGTCTTCTTGTCATCTAATATCGTTGATGCTCCCTTCTGAATTCCAATAAATGGTGTAAATCTTCGATATAGGCTGGCGTCAACTACTAGCATTTGTTTGAGTTGAATGAGCTCCTCTTTTAGGTCTTGTATCTTAATGTTTTTCTCTACATGGGATGAAGTAATTTTGTTCTTTTGATCCTAATCCTATTGTAGTTGTTGCCTAATTTGTGCATGGTGTGGTTGCAAAGCATTGTAGAATTCATGCATTAGTTGTACTTGCCCTTGGAAAACATCCTTGAATTGATGCAAATCTTGTAATGGGTCTAATCTTGTTTGTTATCCAATTTATTATGTGTCGGGAGTTCGCCTTCAAAAATGTTGATAAGAGAGTGCTTTTGATTTTTGTTTCTTTGTATTTAGCCTTGATGAATCCTCTATTGTATGGGCACGATGTGATTCCTCTTCCATGGCCTATCATCCATATTTAAGACTTATCCAAGAGAATAGTTGCTACATCATTTTTATTCAAAAGTGTTGTATTTAAAGAGCTTAAGTGGTCGAGATGTTCTTGAATGCCACATCTTGCTTTTGCATCCTTGTATATATGTGTGTTAGAACCTAAAAATGGTATGTGTGTTAGAAACTTCCAGTGTTATCCCCTACTACATTCACAGTATCTTTCTTATCTCCTTTCTTCTTCTTTTTATTTTTGCTTCATCCATTGAGCACATGTTAGTGAGAGATGATTCCTTTAAACACATTGGTAGAGTATTCACATTACTATTTAATTCATCTAATGATTCCATAGGCTTTGACTTATGTGTTTCAATGGATTTAGAAATGGCTCCACTTGTACACATCAAAGTTTGGAAACTTGTCTTTCTAATTCCACTTCAATTATTCCTAAGTTTGTAACAATAGTGATCCAATTTCTCACATCATATATCTCTATTATAACTTTGTAACAATAGTGATCTATTTTCTCTTTAAAGTCTTCATGAAATCCTTTCAAGATAGAATTTTTGATTACCTGGTTCTCTGTTATTAACAAAGTCCCCTCCATAATAGCCTTTTTTAGTTTACTGAAAGAATCTATCCTATGTCCTGATTCTTTTGAACTGCCCTTGGAAATACTCATTTCTAAATCCCATTGTTTGATCTTTAAATATTGTTGAAATTTGTGGATGCCACATTCTATTTTGCAATTTTTAGTATAAAGTATTGTCGTGAAGCGGGCCATGAGTTTTGTAATTCCACACCAATTTTGAGGTACAAATCATATGGTTCTCCTATGAGAGCTTGTGAAAAGAGGTTTAAATACTCTTCCTCATACCTTGAGTTTTTTCCTAACCATTTCTTCTCAAACAAAGAAATGAAGTCATTGGAATTACCTCTACCTAAGAACATAGGCATGTATCCAGGTGGATCATGTTGCATGCCAAGTTCTTGTGCGATTGACTCCAATTGGTCCATTGTATTATTGTTATACATGTCTATGTGTTGGGGGGTAGTCTTTTGGAATCTGATAACCTATAGGTTCCATTGTGAGGTTTTACATTGGTCACGTATTTGTCTTGTGGGAGGGTTATTATATGTATGTATGTATGTACGTACGTACGACATACATATGTATATATATGTGTGTGTGTATGTATATATATGTGTGTGTGTGTGTGTGTGTGTGTATGTATGTATGTATGTATTGAGAGAGAGAGAAAGAGAGAGAGAGAGAGAGAGAGAGAGAGAGAGAGAGAGAGAGAGAGAGAGAACAGAAGATGGCAGCTGAAAACACATCCTTAACTTTATGGCATGGCAGCCCGATGATGCAAAAAATCATACATGTGGCACACGAGAGAGAGAGAGAGAGAGAGAGAGAGAGAGAGAGAGAGAGAGAGAGAGAGAGAGAGAGAGAGAGAGAGAGAATGGTATGTATTGGTGAAGATTCCATTATCTCACTTTGTCATGATGTTGAGATTCTCCAATTAATGATATTATTTTTTAACAATGCTAACTTGTTGTTGAAGTTTTTCCCTTTGAGTAATACTTTGACAAAATCTCCCAATAATCTTTAAAAATTTTGTAGAAATGTTTGAATGGTATGTATTGCTGAAGATTCCATCATCTCACTTTGTCATGATGTTGAGATTCTCCAATTAATGATATTATTTTTGAACAATGCCAACTTGTTGTTAAAGTTTTTCCCTTTGAGTAATACTTTGACAAAATCTCCCGATAATCATCAAAACTTTTGTAGAAATGTTTGCTTTGAATTGTCAAACGTCTTGGTGAATAATACAAATATTTTTAATATGTCTTGTTGAAGTTATGTTGATTTATCCTTTGAAATTAGATGGGAAGTGGTGAAATGATTGGCCTTGGAAATGATGTCCAAAATTAGGTCAAATGTATTGAAATTTTTTTCCAAAATGTGCTCTTTCTCTTTGTGTGAAAAGTGGATTAGATTTGTGTTAGTGTATTAGGGATCATCATGTTATGAAATGGAGCCAGGATTGTTTGTCTTGATAGTGGAAACATGCTAGTGTAGACAAATCATGCATTGGAGGTTAATGGATTAGTCTAGATTCCATGGATATGTAAGCACTTAGCTTTTTAAACTCTATTTACTCTTGGAACCAAACCCATGTTTCTTTCCTGTTTCTTTGTTACTGCAAAAACATTTGTCCGCAACAATGATTCACTCTTACATCCCACTAATTCAACAAATGCAACAAATTAACCACAAATTCATATTTTGGTGCATGAAATTTGACTAGATCTTCCAAATATGCATGATAATCATCTAAATCATGCCTTGCCATTTGATTTGATATATAACATGACCCCATTTGGACTTGTAAATCAAAAGATACTTGGATGTGAAAATGTCATCTTTTGGGCCAAAACAAGGAGCACATTAAAAGATGATATTTGGCTCAAAAGATGACATTTTCACATCCAAGTATCTTTGCAAGTAATTAAAATTTGGCTCTTTTGTACCAAAAGATGAGTTTTTAACATCCCTTCATCTTTGGATTGTCAAATACAAATGGCATAATATTACATTTCAAATACAAATGACATAATGTTACATTTCGAATCAAATGACACGGCATGATTTATATGAACGTCATGCCTTTTTGCACAATCTAAAAAAATTGTGTGCATCGGAATATGAATTTTGCCCAATTTGTTACACTAAATTTAAAGCAAGGGTTTCCATAATGGGAGCAAGAAGACACTATCTATTTAGGTTTTTTTGAAAGAAAAAATTTAACATCCTCTACCTTTTAATTGCTAAATTTTGACTTTTTTAAACATCCTTTTTAAAGCCAAATTTAGGTTTTTTTAAAAGACAAATTTTAAATGTAACATAGCACTCGGGGGTCACTCTTCATATACACATAAAGCATGTGTTTAAAATTATTACTGTACGTGCTTACATTTTCAATCTTAAAATTGTGACACTCCATAATAAATCTACATTTATAAATTATGTCAAGTTGTTATTTTATAAATCCTCTCATGCTCATAAATAGCATGTAAGTCCCCCCATTAACAAGATACCCCTCAGTGTACTAAATTGCTATGGTACATGTTTATGAGTGACCCCCAGCATAATTGCCAAACCCAAATGGGGTCACCTTAAAATAGTCCTTAACTTTGGACTACTCAATTTCAAGAAACACATAACCCCCCTTTTGAATACTTATCATTTAAAGTAATTATTTTATGAGACACTTAGAGTATTTCTTTGCTTGTTTGATTTTCCTACCACTTCAACAAATTGTTGCTTGCTTTTTTGGGCTCACTCGCTTTTTCCCGCTCGCTCTATCGATTGCCTCCTTTCAATGCATCTCTCTCATAAGTGTTCTTGCTAGCTAATAGCATATCATTCACATAAAGTGCCATGAGTATCAAGCTATTCTCCCTAGCCATTTTAGTGTAGAGGAAGTGATTAATCTCACTTCTTCTGAAACCCTGGGACCGAATGAAAGCATCAAACTTTTGATACCATTCTCTAGGTGCTTTCTTAAGGCCATAGAGACTCTTTTTCAGCTTGCAAACTAAATGTTCTTTGCCCTTCTCTTCAAAGCCTTCCAGCTGTACCATGTAAATTTCCTCATGCAGATCCCCATGCAAGAAAGCTATCTTGACATCCATCTGCATAAGCTCCATATCCTCTATTGTTGCAAGTCCAAGTACGCATCTAAGTGTGGTCATATTCACAACTAGAGAAAAGATCTCATCAAATTCCACACCCTTCTCTTGCTTGAACCCTTTAGCAACCAAATGGGCCTTGTACTTAGGCACATTATAATCTGTGAGCTTCATCATTTACATGGCAATGCTTTCTTTCCATGTGGCAAAGAAACCAAGTCCCAAGTATTATTTTTCATGAGTGAATTCATCTCTGACTGCATATCATACTCCCACTTGCGCTTATTCTTGTGCATCATAGCCTCCCTATAGTAAGAAGGCTCCCCATAATCAGTAAGCATCACATAGTTTTCCCCTGGAACAAATCTCTTAGGTGGCCTAGACACTCTAGCTAATCTTCTCAAGGGCATTTCAGCTTGCTGTCCTACCTGCATATTTGGCTCATAATTTCCACCAATATATGATCCATAATCTACCCTTGATTGTGTACCTATGGTGGGAGTACCTAGGGGCACCATTTCCCACACATTTGGTGCATGGACAACTTGCTGTCTATCAACATATTCGGGTGGATTCACATCCTAGAAAGTGATTCTCCTCATTTCCACATCCCTCAGAGGTGTCTTATGCATATTCTTCTCATTGAAGACGACATCATGGCTTTGTATTATCTTCTTTGCTTTTGGATCCCAGAGATGATATCCCATCACTCCACTTTCACCATATCCTAGAAAGATGCATTTCCTAGACTTAGGATCTAGCTTCTTTCGAAGCTCTTTTGGCACATGTGCATATGCCTCACACCCAAATATATGCAAATGAGAGTAAGAGGGCTTCCTGCGACTCCATGCCTCTTTAGGAATACCACCATCCAAACTCTTACCAGGTGATCTATTGATCACTTGCTCTGCAATCTTCATTGCCTCAGCCCAAAAACCACTAGAAAGACTTGCATTGGAAAGCATACATTGTAACCTTTCTTGAAGTGCAGTTCATCTGTTTTGCAACTGGATGTTTTTCTAGAGTATGAGGGGGCGTGAACTCCCTCTTGATCCCATGTGTATCACAAAAATTTTGAAAGTCATGAGAGAGATACTCTCCACCATTGTTAGTCTGTAGGCATTTAAGTGTTCTACTTGACTAAAAGTTCACCCTAAGCTAGCCATTTTTGAAATACCTAGAACACATCGCTCTTCTGAGATATAACATAAACCCATACTTTCCTAGTTGCATCATCAATGAATGTCACATGGTATTCAGCCCTGCATAATGACCATGCTTGCATGGGACCACATATGTCTGAATGCACCAAATCAAGCCTTTCAAGCTCTTCCTTTTCCCTTTTTTTATGGGCTGATTTAGTCTGCTTCCCATAGACACAATGCTCACAAAATTCAAAGTAAGAAAAACTTAACTGCGGTGCTCTCTCTCTCTCTCTCTCTCTCTCTCTCTCTCTCTCTCCCCCCCCCCTCTCTCTCTCTCTATGTGTGTGTAGCCCCATCTATCATCCAATCGCTTCACCTCTCGAGCTTAGTTCTCATGGCTATAGTGCACATTGTCAAAGAGCCAGCATGTGATCGCCACTAAGCCTAGTGCACACAAGATCAGTAGAAGAACTAAGGAGGCTCAAAGCACACTAAATAAGACATGAGAGGGAGATTGCAAATCTATATCTCTTGCAATGTGTGTGTGTGTTCTCAACAATACATGATAGGCCTCTTATATAGAGAGTGCCCTTTGAATAGTCAACACTTGTGTGATCCTCTCATCCACATCTCTCCTTGTGGATATCCTCAATCCACATCTCTCCTTGTGGATATCCTCAATCCACATCTCCACATCATGTAGTCCACATCCTAGGGTGGCTACTTTAATTCTTTCCTATACCATACCTTAGCCTTTAATTATGTGCTCATGGCACCATATCTCAACACCTCCCCTTGGTGCCATAATCCTTTGGCTACTGCAAGGTGGTCAGATGATGTGAGTTACATTCCATCACCTCCCCTTAGTGCTTGCATTGCTACTTAAGGTGGTAAAGTGTGGTTTACATGTCAATACCTCCCCTGGGTGCTTTCATAGCTACTCTCAGGTGGTCAGGTTTGAGTTACAAAACATAGGCAAGGTTGGCAAGGTTTTTGCTTTTCAATACATTCCATTGATGTCACCTTTTGGCTCATGGCTTGATGATGATGGCATTTGCTTCTTTGCTTGGTGTAGCTTCATGCATGATGCTTTGTTCTTCCATGTGCCTTGATGCTTTGTGTGGATGCCATGCTTCGTGCTATGGTCATCTCATGCACTTGTGCTTTCGGCATGCTTATGACAATGATGTGTGCATTCATGCTTTGCTTTTCCATTTGTTGCAAAGGTCTTACCAATTGATTTCTTTCAATATTGGCAGTGTCTAATTGCTAACAAAGATTTTGATCTGACAGGCGCGTAGAGCTTGAAAAGACGATCACTTTTCCTTTTTGGAGCATGTCCAAATTCTTCTTGGATTGCAAGTTACGCCTTGTCAAAGTTTTTGTGAAGAAGAGGGAGCCTTGATGATGTGGCACAGAGATTTACATGCAGAATTCAAATTGTGCTTCACAAGGGCCTCTGTGCTTAGGTGGCACTGCTGACATGTGGCAGTCTTTTGACCCAAATGAGTTAACCCAAGGCTAAGAAAACTTAACTATGATCCAATCACTCAACCTAGCCTTGCTAACTTAACTACTTCTAACCATGGCTTAGTGTGGGCTGAGTTGTCATGTGTTAACCTTACCTAACCACACCTACAAGGTTTACTAACCCTATCTGCCACGTGTCATTTTTTTTGGACCTTGGAAACTTTGTGGATGGAGCTTGCTTGTTGCTGAATCGCGTCGTTGTTCACGACATTCATTTCTTTTCGCCTAAAATTAACATTGAAGTGTGGCCATTCTGTAGTTGCTTCGATCTGGCATTCTTTCGCAGATCAGCAACCACTTCCCATATCTCTTCCTTCGTTATCAGGCATTTGTGACGTTCCGTTAGGCCGGTTCCATGGACCTCCCTCCGAACGGCACCTAATGCATTTAATCACTACCACTAGGATGAGTTTCACTCTCTTTGAATTCATGGAGAGATAGGCTGGCTACTGTGAAGGAGAGGATCGGGACCGGTTGGAACTAATGAAGCAAAAGACAAAGAGGAGCGCAATTTGGGAGCGCATCCTTTCACTATGCTTCTGTGGATCCAGTTTCTCCGTCGCCCGTCCTCACAAGGTGCATGTCCTCATCATGGAGACCCTCAACCTCATGTTCACGCCGCTTTAGAGCAGTAGGCAGTTTGTCGATGTTGAAGAGCACTTGGAGAGGCTTGGAGCTGCTCAGGCGGGTGTTGTCTCGCTCATCGATGGAGTAAGCCAGGCTACTGCACCTTTGAGTCGCTGGGAGCCGTAGAAGCTTGCTGAAAGTCGATGGAAGAGCTTGGAGTCAGCTGCTAGCTTTGCGTTGTGTATCATTGCAGAGAGTCGAGGCTGGAGGTCTTTATAGACTTGAGGAGCTTTAGAGCCTTAGTTCTAGCTTGCTAAGGGCTAGCCATGAGGCTTTAGTCGTAGGTAGAGCGTTGCACCCGTGAGCTGAGTAGAGCTACAAATAGCAGGAGACCTTATCGTAGTGGGCTTGGCATGAAGCGTAGTGGGCTGCTATAGTCACGTAGGAGCTTGGGCTTAAAGCCTTCTCTCTAGATGTGAGACATTGCAGAGCTTTGAAGTCGAGAGCTATGGACTAGAGGTAGGTAGTTGATGAGGCTCACCAAAACTGGAACAGCAACAGAGAAAGCAAACCTTGAACCTTACTTTCTCAAGACGCACATAAAATAAACAATCTCACAAAAGAGAGTCTATGAGAACTTCCATAAGGAACCTCGATACTAAAATGCTGGACATGGGTGTGTAGGTAGAGCTTCGGGCGCTCTCTCTCAAACAATAGGATAACAATTCACTCTCTTTCTCTTGAAATGAACACTCTCTCTCACACGGAACCTCATGGACATAATTTCACAAACTCTTCCTAACATCAAGATAAGAGTGTGCCACTCACTCTAAACTACCTAGGCTTGTCGGCAACCTATGCTTTGATACCATGTCAAAGAGCCAGCATGTGATCGCCACTAAGCCTAGTGCACACAAGATCAGTAGAAGAACTAAGGAGGCTCAAAGCACACTAAATAAGACATGAGAGGGAGATTGCAAATCTATATCTCTTGCAATGTGTGTGTGTGTTCTCAACAATACATGATAGGCCTCTTATATAGAGAGTGCCCTTTGAATAGTCAACACTTGTGTGATCCTCTCATCCACATCTCTCCTTGTGGATATCCTCAATCCACATCTCTCCTTGTGGATATCCTCAATCCACATCTCCACATCATGTAGTCCACATCCTAGGGTGGCTACTTTAATTCTTTCCTATACCATACCTTAGCCTTTAATTATGTGCTCATGGCACCATATCTCAACACACATGACATGAAACACACTTAATCCTTTACTCTCTTTGAGAAGCAAGGCTAACTTCTCAAATGATGCTAGCTTATCTCTAGACATACTGCCAGCTCAATGCTCCTAAGAAAAATACAAATACCTTTAATGATTACTGGTCCAAACATATCATGGCCTTGTCTTATTTCACTTCTGGCCTACCATTATATTTTTTCGTCCCCTCTCTCTCTCTCTCTCTCTCGGTGTAGCCCCACCCTTGCTACATGTAAAGGATATAATATCCCACACTTGGCACCTCTTGCCAAAACCATAGAGCCCTTTTGAATTTTCCAACTTTGAAAATCAAAGGTGGTCTAAAGTATAGCATCATCTAGCTAACCCGTTGATGAAATAAGACTTTTGGTCAGCTTAGGAATATGTCTCACATTTTACAAAATAAACGCAGACCCATTTGCAAAAGAAAACTTTATGTCACCTACTCCCACTATGTCACATGCATAGTTATTTCCAAGATGCACACAACCTATCTTTCTACTATCATAAGTGGAGAACCATTCCCTATGGGGAGAAACATGGAATGAAGCACAAGAATCCAAAATCAAATCCTGGGAATATGCATCATATAAAGTGGTAAGCAAGCATGGAGGTAGACTAGACATGAAGAGAATGCCATTGTCACTATTATCAGTGACTGCATTGATCTCCTTGATCTTCATTTTTCCTTTGTCCTTCCTTGGACTCACTTCCTTTTTATTTGCACCCCAATTTGCATTCTTTTCCTTATCCTTTTGCTCTCCTTTAATCTTGTAGCAATATTTTTTCATGTGTCCCTTCCTGCCACAATGGTAACACTCAATGTTTTATGCCCTGGATTTGGTACGTGACTTCTCTCTTTCTTGGGACTTCCCCCTAAACTGTGATCTGCCCCTTTAAACATTTAAGGTAGCATTCCTGCTTGTTGCCATCTATAGACTTCCATCTAATCTCCTTGGCCAACAAGATACCCACAACATCATCAAACTTTAGTACTCCACTAGGTGGAAAGTCACTAATTCACAGCTGTATGAAAGGTATTCCATGAGGATGGCAATTAACACAAGAGGAATATTACCTTAGTCTTTGCATCAAAATTCATCTTCTAAGCTTGAAGATGGCTGAAAATAATATTGAATTCATTCAAGTGAGAAGCAATGAAGATCCCTTCCTTCATCTGTAGCTCAAACAACCTCTTCATGAGGTGAACTTTAACTTTATTAGAGGCAGTTTTCTTCTCATAAGTGGCACATAATTTCTTCCACCAATCTTTGGTAGTTTGCTCATTTACTACTGTGAAATAAATTGATTCTCTAAGATGAAGTCTAATAGTAGATTTTGCAAATGCATCCAAGTCATTCGAATCATCCTTAGACATAGTTGTAGGCTTATCTACAATCCCTTCCAAGGGTTTAATCTACTTCTTTTGAATAAGAACATCCCTTATTTTTTCTTTCCATAAAGAAAAGTTTGTCCCATCAGACTTTTTAATGCTGAAAAACTCCTTTTCAGACATGGAAGAAAGCAAGCTAGGCTCGAAGGACAATCTAGCCTATTGAGAGCCCAAAATAGCACATAGACACCCGAAAGAGCAATGCCATGGTGCAAATAAAGCAAAATTCCAAATGCTAGTGCCAGCAAGAAAGAATTACACCAAATACCAGGTGCACCAAAATATGTATGCCTTAATGAAGGATAGTATCACCAAAGCTCAAGGCTCAAAGCATCAAAATGTAGCTGACTCATGTGCATATACTATGAGCAAATACTATGCATCCATATGAGCAAATTTGGCCCAAAATAAAATGTCAATCTGCAATGACAAAACAATGGCAAACCGAATGCCAATAAGATCCAAATGCCTCAAGAATAAACACCATCCATGGGCATAAGCATCAATAATACCTCATCCAAGAGAGCATAGCACTATGAGTGCATCCATTGCAATATGTTAAAGTTGTCCCTCAACATAAAATAACATGTGTCTGCTAATAAATGCCCATCAATAAAGCATCCCACAAGGAAATCTGGGGCTATTAGAGCATCTAACAAAAATTGCAATGCATTCAAATGGCCTATAAAGCATCCATTGCAACCCAATGCAAAGCACTAATGAGTGCACATAGCTCAGACTACAACCAGAGTGATCTGCATAAGGTATATCAAAAAAATCACGGCCTTATGGTAATGATAGCTAGTGAAAGTAGATGCCTCAAAACATGGGCATCACTATGTAATTAGACTCAACAAGATAATCTACAAATATCTCTCTTCTGTTGGAACTCAAAAATCCCAACCAATGAATGGGAAATGGGGAGTCAACCCTTGCAATTGACCTGTAATCAAGAAATCAAGGGTTTGAACCTTTCAATGGATTTTGGATAGAGAAACAAATGATTCAACATCTTAGAGAGATGGAACTTCTCCAAATCTTCTAGGCCTCCGGAACACAATGGAACATATGGTTTTGGAAACCGTGGTCCCAATCACCGAGTCCAAAACATGGACCAAAAAACGTTTTTGCAAATAGACCTATTTATAAACACCATTGGAGTGTCAATGATGAGCAATAAAGAAGTTTTAGGACCTCTTGAGTCCACCAAAATTGATAGATCTGCAAATGGTTGCTTCAAACTTGAGTTCCAACTTACTGGTAGAAAAACGTTGAATCAAAGACAGTGAGTCAAAAATCTAATGAAATGATCCCAAATTCCAGAATGAAGGAGTTTTTGAACTCCCAAAGTGCAATGGACATCAAAAGCAAGCAATGGTTGCCTCTGCAAGTCATTTTGAACTCTCAGTCTCGTCGTCGAAAGGAACAGGGAAATCATAAAAAAAGGTCTTTTTCCTTTAAAACCACTTGATGGCTTGTAAAAAACCACTCAGAGAACTTTACAAAGGCTTTTGCAAGGTCTCTGCGCACCAAGATGCAGTTAAAGTCATCTAATAGAGCTTATCCTTCCTCCCACAGAGTTGTAGCAGCAGACTTCGAGCTCCAGGCTTACACTCGGGCTTAGCTCTAGAATACCTGCACTTTGATACCAATTGAGAGATCTCAACAACGGAAGCAGAATGGAAGAAGGTCAGAGAGACGGATAGCCAGAAGAGAGAGCCACACAAGTTTTGGTGGGTGCAAAACACCCTAATCTTCTATGTCATCCATATATATATATGTGTTTGAGGATTGTACATAACCGAGGTTAAATACAGCGGACTTTACCCCCAGATGAGTTTTGATGGCGTGGGTTTGTGAGGGTGTATGGGATGAGTTTGACACTTTGTTTTTATTTTGGCAATGTCATCAGAATGTATGGATTTATGTGTCATTATTTTCCATATAAGTTGTTTTCTTGGGATTGATTTACTTCATCTATGATGGAAGGTCTGAGATGGTGGGCCTTCCTTTTCTCTAGGTGCATCAAAAGTTTCCTCGTCTATGGTTGGTGATTCTAGGTTTCTATGGTTTCTTTTGGCTTAGGGGATGGGAATTTAGGATTTTGGTGTTGCATGTGTGATTTCTAAGTTGGAGGATTCTCTCAATGGTGTTTTCATTGCTCCTATGTGTGTTGTTGACGTCGGGTGTGGAGATAGGGGTGTGGATGTGCCCTTTCTTGTAATCAAAGAAGATAAAGGGAGGCTAGTAATAAATGTGCATCCAATCAAAGTGTTGGCAAGGATCAATGAGCTCAATGAGATTTGATGTTTGGAGGAAAGTTAATAGTCACAATTCCAGTGTGAGATTGGAGATTCCAAAGTGTCATGAGCTTAATCAGATAGTAAGGTGTTTCTTTCTACAAGTCATCAAATTGGATGGGCCATTGTATCCTACAAAAAGTTAATGTTTTGATGTTTTGGTGTGATCATTTGGCATGAACAAGATATGCAAGTGGCTTCTTTGCAAAAGATAGAGGTGCTAGTAGATATTGTAAGAGAGAGTCCTCTGTTTAAAGCTAGCCAATGTGCATTGGTGGACTACTATGAATTGTTCTATCCAGAATATGAGTGCGAAGGACAAAGAGAAGGATAGTGTGTAGTGGGTGATATTGACTTCAACATGTTTCATCCTTGGGAAGTTCAGTGGCATTTTTCTTACTACTATTTGTATCCACGAGGAAAAAGAGATGCATACTGTGCTATGATTACCTTCCATTTTGTGGTATTTTTTTGGTTGTTTTCTTTTTTTTAAACCTTGTTTTTGGCTTATATTGTGCAAGTATAACAAGAGGTTAAGCAAAAATTATGTATGAGTCTAACTCACTACCAAAAGAGGAATTTTGTTGTGGCATTCACGTGTATGAAGTGGACATGGTTCATATCTATATTGAGCTCATTTGACATCTTCCAATGGGTAATGATAGATCTCCTAATTCAAATTTCTTATTTCTATAGTGTATCAATAATTATGTTTTTGAGGTGGGTTTTTTGTTTTGCTATGTGTGCTTTTTTAATTTTAATTTAGTTTTTTTTTATTTTGATGTTGTTCTATGTTGTAGGTGTGGTTCAATTTGAATTGTGTGAGTGAGAAATATTTGAATAAGTTGGTGAGGTCCATGTTGGGAAAGGTTAGTTCTTAATTTAGGGGAAGTAGGAGTAGTAAATGTGTCCATTGTTCTATTGTGATTAGGGTGAGTCTTTGGTGGCAAGTGCCAGAGGAGGATGGGTAGCTCATTATTGGTCATAGAAGGGTTTCATCTTATAAAAAATATGATAGGAGCAAGATGTTGAAGATTGAAATGGCTTAGTCAATCCTTAATAGCTCGTATAATACACATGGAAATTTGAAAAATTATTCAAAGGTTTCATATGATAGTGCAAAGAGAAAGTAAATACCTCTATTCATTGTGATCTACTTTTTGATGACTCTAGTACTAATGTTCATGATTCCGTTGCTCCCAAAGGTTTCTCTTTGTTTTTATTTTATGTGTAGTTTTGTATTTGTTTTTGGTTTTTTATAGTGTTTATATTTTAATTATTTTGGTTTTGTTGTTTTGAGCGTGGATTCATCTTTGCAAGGAAATGCTAGTGGTTGTAATCTTGGTAGTGACAATGATGGTGGTTTTGCTAGTGTTTTGAAAGGTAATTTTGTTTATATTATTGATGTAAACAATGCTGGGGTTTTGCTATGAGTCTATGTGTTGATGGTGTTTCTATGGTAGGTATTATTCGTACTGGTGGTTGTGGTGGTGGTGATTCTTTGTGTGAGATTGTGGTGAAATATTACTGCATTGATATTATTAATGCTAGTTATGGTGTTGAGAATTTTGGAAATTGTTCGAGTGCTCTTGGTGGTTTGATTATTGATGATGTTGGTTCTCTAGGTTTTAAATCTACTAATGGAGATGCAATTGAGGAGATTTTTTTGGAGGTTGAATATGGTTTGTTTCATGGTAGTGAGGATGACATGGAGATCTTAGAGGATCTTAGTCACATGTCTCCCATGGGCGTGCGGGCTTTGGGGTTGAAGTTTCGTGGTGGTCCGATTGCAATTCTTCTTAGTGGTGTTGTTTTCAATACTTCTCTTCCTTCAACTTTTTCTTAATTTTTGATGCATTTATATATGCAAAGTGGCTTCATAGTTTTAGCAATAACAACATAGAATAGGTGAAAATGTATGAATAGATAGTTCAAAGGTAAGCTTTTGTATTTATCTTCTTCTCTCCCTTCAAATTTCTCTGAAGCTTTTGACACATCTTTGAATGAAAACTAGCTTTGTAGTTTAGGAATAAGAAGATGGAATAGCAAAAAGCATATGAATAGATCCATTATTAATAGCATGTTATCCCTCTCCACATTGCTCTAAACCATAGCGCTTCCACAAGGAACACACTCTTCAAATGTTCTCTCTCTCTCTCTCTCTCTTGCATGCACACACACACACACATACACACACAATAAGTGTCTGTGTGTGTGAGTAAATGTATCTCACACACACATACACTTATTTCTTTACACACACACACACACACACACACACACACACACACACACACACACACACACACATCCCTAATTATGAATTATTCTTTTATGTACACCCATGAAATCTCCCCTTCACACTCTTTTCTTAACCACCCCACACACCAAGCACACTAATCCTCCCATACCTCCACTAACCCCTTCTCAACCCATGCTCTCATTCACTCCTTACTCCACTTGTGACTCAAACGTCTTTTTAAACTATCTAAGAATCCATATGGTTGTCTATATTCCTAGGCAAAGCGATAACAAGCTGGGGAAAACAGGCATTCCCTGTCTACCCAAACGTAACTATGTTGTTCTAACACCTAGTTTGTTTGGATGGTGGCAGGTAAGTGGACCCTAACCTTGTAACCTGGACTGCCTGAGGATTCAACATTGTTTTTAAATATTATGTTTGTCAAACTCAATATTATTAAAAATTACTAATTTTGGTGGAAATTTTTGCAAACTCTAGTTGAATTTTTTAACTTAAATGTCTCAAAGATTTTTTCCATATATGTTTCTCCTTTTTTTGACGTTTTATCCAATTGATGGAATTAATTGTATGGCTCAAATATTGATGGGAATTTTTAATCTAAAGATACACTTTTATTTCCCAAGTAGTATTTGGTTGGGGCTACTGCCATATAATTAATTCACATCCATTGTATAATTCTTTAGCATGGATAGTCCCTAGTCATTTTGTGATCCGCCTTATTTCTTACTAAAATTTGTATCTATTTTGCAGAAGAGGTTTACACATTTACTATTGGCATCATTATTTGATTTTGACACTTATCATATAGGCCCACTTTTATTCACTTATTATCAGTAGGTGGGGAGTAAGTTCCACATGGTGGGTTTACTCCCCACATGTGGTCTTATCCTCTAGGTTGGGGGTGGGCCACACACACACACAATAATTTTGATTATTAAATGTATCTCACACACACAGACACTTATTTCTTTACACAGACACACACACACACACACACAATAATTTTGATTAGTAAATGTATCTCACACACATAGACACTTATTTCTTTACACACACACACACACACACACACACACACACACACACACACACACACACACACACACACACACACACACATGTATACTTCCCCGATGATGAATCATTCTTTTATGTACACCCCATGAAATCTCCCCTTTACACTCTTTTTTTAACCACCCCACACCAAGCACACTAATCCTCCCATACCTCCACTAATCCCTTCTCAACCCATGCTCTCATTCGCTCCTTACTCCACTTGTGACTTAAATGTTTTTTAAATTATCTAAGAATATTTATAGTTGTCTATATTCCTAGGTAAATCTATAACAAGCTGGGGAAAACATGCATTACCTATCTACCCAAACGTAACTATGTTGTTCTAACACTTAGTTTGTTTGGATGGTGGTGGTAGGTAAGTGGACCCTAACCTCAGAACCTAGATTCCCTGAGGATTTGACATCTTTTTTCAAAGATTGTGTTTGTCAAACTCAATATTATAAAAAATTATTAATTTGGTGGAAAGTTTTGCAAACTCTAGTTGTTGCATTTTTCAACTGAAATGTTTCAAAGATTTTTTTCTTATATGTTTCTCCTTTTTTTGACGTTTTATCCAATTGAAGAAATTAATTGTATGGCTCAAATATTGATGGGACTTTTTAATCTAAACAAACACTTTTAGTGCCATATAATGAATTCACATCCATTGGATAATTCTTTAGCATGAATAATCCCTAGTCATTTTGTGATCCGCCTTATTTTTTACTAAATTTTGTATCTATTTTGTAGAAGAGATTTACGCATTTACTATTGGCATCATTATTTGATTTTGACACTTATCATATAGACCCACTTTTATTCACTTATTATCAGTACATGGGAAGTAAGGTGGGTTTACTCCCCACCATGTGGTCTTATCCTCTAGGTTGGGGGTGGGCCACACATACACACACACACACACACACACACACACACACACACACACACACACACACACACACACACACACACACGTATACTTCTCCAATGATGAATTATTCTTTTATGTACACCCCATGAAATCTCCCCTTTACACTCTTTTCTTAACCACCCCACACACCAAGCACACTAATCCTCCCATACCTCCACTAATCCCTTCTTAACCCATGCTCTCATTCTCTCCTTACTCCACTTGTGACTTAATTGTTTGTTAAATTATCTAAGAATATTTATGGTTGTCTATATTTCTAGGTAAATCTATAACAAGCCAGGGAAAACATGCATTACCTATCTACCCAAACATAACTATGTTGTTCTAACACCTAGTTTGTTTGGATAGTGGCACAGGTAAGTGGGCTTTCTACTTTTCCCATGTCTCATGCCTAGACTCCCTGAGGATTCGACATCCTTTTTGAAGATTATGTTTGTCGAACTCAATATTGTTAAAAATTATTAATTTTGTTGGAAATTTTGCAAACTCTAGTTGTTGCATTTTTCAACTTAAATGTCTCAGAGATTTTTTTCTTATATGCTTCTCATTTTTAAAACTTTTTATCCAAGTGATGGAATTAATTGTATGGCTCAATTATTGATGGGATTTTTAAATCTAAACACACACACACACGCGCGTGCACACACACACACACGCACACATGCACACGTGCACACACACACAAATCAAATTAAAAAAAGGTAGCTATTTGTATGAGAATGAGGGAACTTAGCTATTATTTAGGCATCTACAGATTTTGCAGAATCAAGTTGAAAAACCAATAGTTACTATATGAGAAGGAGAGAAGTTAATTGATGCTCAAATATCTTCACATTCTGTTGTTGGTCAACACTCTTCAAAAAAGGCATGAAAATTCTTCTTCTCCTTTTTTTCAATCTACCTTGGCTATGACATTAGAGGGCTTTCAATGCTCCTATCAACACGTTGGAAAGGGATAGGTAGGTTCTTTATTTGTAGGTGTTAAAGGCATGCTCTAGCTTCTCCTGTTGAGATATGGTGCCATGAGCACATATTAGAGGCTAAGGTATGGTATAGGAATGTATTAAAGTAGCCACCCTAGGATGTGGACTACATGATGTGAGGATGTGATCAAGGACATCCACAAGGAGAGATGTGGATCAGAGGATCCCATAGGTGTTGACTATTCTAAGGGCTCTCTCTATGTAAGAAGCCTATTATGTATTGTTGATGATATACATTGCAATAGACTGAGTGTTTGCTACCCTATGTCTATCTCATGGTGCTTTGATCCTCCTTGATCCGTGTGTGAGAAAGAGAGAGAGAGAGAGAGAGAGTTTTAAAACTCTACAGGCCCAAGCTTTGATCAACGATCCTCTTATTCATGCATATGATAGAATTTTTGCAGCTGCATGATCTCCTCTTGAGGCATGGGGGTAATTTGTACAAGCTCCTCCTTCATCTATAAGCCGACCACCACTCCAAGCTCTTAGCCTAGTGGACTGCTCGGCGACTCTATACTAGTGGCGGCCAATAGCTCCAAAGGCTACGAGCCTACCACTGACCTTTAAGGCCAATTGCATCACAAAAAAAAAGAGCGGCTTCCTCGAGCCCTCTAGCTTCACATCAAACAAATCTACATGCCTTGCCCATTGTTAGCTACTGTGCCAATGCCTTCCATCTGCCAACATACACCTGAGTCTATCTCTTATGCCATTGATTAGTACAAAGGCACCCGTAGCTTTTGCCAATGACCAATTGCTATCATGCCTGATCGAACTACCTTTGGAGCAACACAATCAGCAGAGTGATGCTCTACAACTCTAGCGACCTTCCACGAACTCCAATAGCCCAGTACTTCGGCCAAAGCAAAAGTAAGAGCACCGCTTAAGGCTCTTCATCGACGTCAAGCTTGCCATCTTCAACTGGTTGACAACCTTCAACTAGTTGACAACCTTCCATCAACTAGTTGAGGCACTCAACACCTCCATCAACCTAGCTCTGATGATGGCCTCAACGATAGCTTCAATCTCTGCCCCTATTGACATCTTTGCACAAAGTCTATCTCTCTATGTTTCTCTCTCTACACTCCCTCATCAACATGTGGCAAAACTGACCATGGTTAGTATGTTTGCTCAGGTTAAGTTACCTCATCCTCATCTTCCATGTCATCCATGACACGTGTTAGGATTAGAAGTGACCTTGGTTAAGTTTGTTTAACCTTGGGTTAACTCAGTTTGGTCATGGCATAGTGCCACCTAAGCACATAACCCCTGCTAGGCACACTTTGTGTTCTACATGTGAATCCTTGTGCCACATCATCAAGGGCCATTTCTTCATAAAAACTTTGACAAGCCATAACTTTCAATCCAAAAAGAATTTGCATGTGCTCCAAAAAGGAAAAGTGATAGTCTTTTTGAGCTCTATGCATCTGTCAAGTCAAATTTTTTGTATGCAATTAGACAATACCAGATTTGAAATTTTCTTCAACTGGTAAGACCTTTGCAATGGCAATACACACCCCAACTTTTGAGAAGTTCACCGGGGAAGGATTTCACATCAAGTCTACACAAATGAGGTATCTCTTGATGCATCAAAAGCTTTGGAAGACTATAAAAGAAGACATACCCCACCACCACTGCACAAAATGATGCTTGGAAGGAAAGAAATGAAGCCGCACTATCACTCATTGGTTTGCACTTAGGTCCAAACATAATTCATCATATACAATCTAAGGATCATGCCAAAGATGCATGGGATGAGTTGAACACAATGTTTGGTGCAAAACCCAAAAACCAAGAAATTCATCTTAAGAATTCTATGGTTGCACATGAGCTTCAACGAATCCATGGCAAAATTTGTCAGCAAAATCAAAAGCATTATGACCCAACTAGAAGGCATAAATGCAAAAGTAGGGGAAAAGGATGCACTTGCAATCCTCCTTAAAAGCATGCTTGTAGAGTACAGCGCACTGACAACCACTTTGAAGAATATCCTAGATCCAAAGTTTGAGGAATGTGTATCCTCTCTTCTTGAAAAAGAAAGAGAGTTGAAGGCATCGACATCGACATCTACATCAACACACACCAGCAATAATGAAGAACAAGCATTGTTCAATAAAACATCAACAAAGTGTTACCATTGCGGAAGGATGGGTCACTATCAAAGTGACTGCAGACTGAAACCAAAGTGTCACCATTGCAAGAAGCTGGGACACAAGGAAGAAGATTGCAAATTGAAGAACCATTAGGTCAACTACGTGGAGTCATCATCAAGCCATGAGCATAATGACAAGAACAACATGTATTGAGATGCAAAAACCTTGCCACCTTTAGCCCACATGTTTGTATATCAGACCTGACCACCTGAGAGTAGCCATGTAAGCACCAAGGGGAGGATTTGATCTTGTAACTCACATCTGACCACCTTGCAATAGCCAATGGATCATGTCACCAAGGGGAGGTGCTGAGATATGGTGCCATGAGCACATATTAGAGGCTAAGCTATGGTATAGGAATGAATTAAAGTAGCCACCCTAGGATGTGAACTACATGATGTGAGGATGTGGATCAAGGACATCCACAAGGAGAGATCTGGATCAAAGGATCCCATAGGTGTTGAATATTCTATGGGCTCTCTCTATATAAGAAGTCTATTATGTATTGTTGATGATATACATTGCAATAGATTGAGTGCTCACTACCCTATGTCTATCTCGTGGTGCTTTGATCCTCTTTGATCCCTCATTTTCTCATCTCCTACAACACGTTGTAGGGGATTTTGTTGTTCTTGTTGGGCTAGGGATTGAATGTTTCTCCCCACCTATGATCATTTTTTGTTTCTTTACAGAGTTTGTGGGATGGATATTACTAGTACTCCCACCTCTGTTGTAATCTATGGACATTTTGAATGGAATATATTATTGTTTTATGGTAAAGGCACTGCAAGGGATGGACATTTGCAAATTTTAATTTTAAGAATTTAATTTACATTTCTTACTTTGAAATGAATTTTTTTGCATGGGCCATGACCTCCAAATCAACTATATGGTCACTTTGCTCCTAAGTTGCCAAGAGTTGATATCCTTGGGGATGAAACTCCCAAAGACCCCTTCATGTTCATTAATCGGTTGCCACCACAATGTATTCGTTTCATCTTGGATTGTTAGGGACTTTGAATGTTTGGATGAAATCCAATCCCCATCTCTAGAAAGGTCCATGGATTGGTCAGCCTCAATGGCATTTGATCTTGGAATGTCAACCTCCCTCCTCCCTATCCATTTGCATGTATCACATCTCTTGAAAATGTTTCATGAAATCTGCATAGATGGTAATCCACGATAGTCTAGCACTTATATTTTTCCTTACTATGACTTTGGTGGAAAAGTGACCAACCCTAGACCTTGATGTGTTTCATCCTTGACGATTTATCTCTCATGCAAAAAGATGCATCATCGGAGGGTCATATGGCTTGCAATTTATCAGCAAGTACTTTCAAGATTTTAGTGCAATCCTTTGCTATGCCAAGTCCCTAAGCATTTCATGGCCTACACGGTCCAAGACCATAAAATAATTCTCGAGCAAGCTAAGATGACTACCAAGGAGAGAAACCAATACGGTTATGATGTTCCAACAAAGGTTAAGTAAGTGGATCTTGCTTTAGAAGGAAAAGGACCTAAACGACTCTTATGGAGCTGGTGACCTCACAATAGGGCAAGAAGATTCCATGATTCCCCTCCTACATGAATACAAATATTGCTTCACTTGGAAGTACATTAAAATGGACCTCATGCACACAAACAACATGTAAGTCCCCCCACTAAAAAATGTTGGAATACTGAAAGGAAAGAGTAGAGTTGACACAAAATCAGAATACTTGCTTGTAGAATGAAGAAGAAAGAGGTCCTTAAGTAGGCACCTCATACAAGGTCACTGACATCACTGATGACCTCAAAGCTCCACAATCATCTCCTCAATCTGCTCCTAGATTCACTCAATCATCCTATGTGGCTTTTCCACCACCTAACTGTGCTTGTGGGCACCTAACTGTGCCTCTAGCACTCACACATAGAAACATAAGGTGTGCCTGAGGCATACACCTTGAGATATCCCAACTAACCCCCCCTCAAGGAAATGCCTCAGGCTATGTCAAGGATACATCTAGTCTCATAGTTTCTCATGCCATCTCATGGTGGTCAAGGATAAATCTATGGCTAGGTTCTCATGCTAGCAAGGGTTCCCTTGGGTGTAAGGTAAACAGAAAGGGATACAAACAGACCTTCCAATGGTTATCTCCCTTGCATGTACATGCACACAATGTCTGCAAGAGGTACCATGGAACAAAACATACACATGGCCTACATCATAAGGTGACCAGAGGTGTTTACAAAACACACAAAACACAATAGTTTATTTCATTCATTTTGGAGGACTATCCAGGCTGAGTACCTTGACATAAAAAGAGAGATCTGGAGCATACATAGAGATGAGTTTAAAATGCATAATCTTCAAAGGATGCCTCATCTTGTGGAGGCTCATTCACTGTAAGTAGATTTGCATTTTCTGTCTTTGCTTTGTCTCTGCAAAACTTCTCACTATGGTTGTTTTTGCCACAGTGCTTGCATGGATTTACTTTGAAGCAGTCCTTTGAAAGGTGATTTGTCTTTCCACAGTGATTGCAAGGAGAATACTTGCCCTTCTGGAATTTCATAACATAAGCAGTGTCATTGCCTTTCCTTAACTCCATATGTCTTTCTTCTTCTTGGAGAGCTGAGATAATGCCTTCAAGGTTTGGATTGGGAAGATTCTTCAAAGTGCTTATAATGTGATCAAAACTTTCAGGCATACTCTTAAGTAGTACTGCCATAGCATCATCAGGGGTGATAGGAGAGTTGATAGAAGCTAACTGAGTCATAAGACTCCGCATATAGTTGACATGAGCAGCTAAAGTAGTATCACTTGCCATCTTTAATTCAAAGAAAGAGATTTTAAGTGATAGTTTAGATATGTGAGAGCTTGCACCAAAAATCAAATCTAGCTTCTGCCATGCTTCCGATGGAGACTCCAAGTCAGATATATGATGTATGTAATCATCACCCAAAGCTAAAGCAATTATACCATATGCTTTTTCTTCTCTTGCTGGATCCCTTGCCGGTCGTGTCGGAGATGAAGATTCTCCAGCATTTGAGGCCGTAGAAGAAGCTGTAGGAGTAGGTTTGACAAGTCCCCATAAGTTCTCCCGCATCAATGCAAATTTTACCTTCATTTGCCATGTATGGAAGCCCTTTCCATTGAACTTCTCAAGATTATATAAAGTAGCCATGAGAGGGTCTAACCCAGATATTGGGCAGTGTCTATCTCTCTTACAAGGCAAAAAGAACTGAAATACTTCCAAAGTATAGGCACTTGATGTAGCAAATAGTAGTGACTAGTTTTCAAACAATGATGCTACTTTTTGCATGCTTCATAGAAGTGAATGAAATAAACACTTTCCAATCACAACCAGGTCTAGCAAGTCAAAACAAAACTGAAGCAACACTTGTAGTGAAGTTATTGAAAACTTCAAAAGACCAGAAATGCTAGAGTAGCATTTTATGTAGCATCATTTTCAAAAGTATGTCAAAACTGTCAAAACTAAAGAGCTGAACTTGGAGGGCTCATATCACACTCTTCAAAGCAAAAGAAAGGGGGCTTTCTGAGGCAAAATAAAGCTGGTATACCACAATAGATCCTCTGGGAAGAAGAGGCAAAAATATGCGTCAGGTCGCCTTCACCTTCTTGAACAAAGTCGACTGGTTTTTCTCTGTTTTCTCCTTCAATATGCAGCCATTGCTGCTCAGATTTCAGCACAAGGTAGCTCTAGGTATGGAGAAGCTTGCCCTGGAAGGAATTAGGAAAAGACAGAGCAGGCGTAGAGAACTTGCAGGAAGAAGGATCGATGATTTTCGCGCAATGGCGACCAGCAGCGCGGGTTATTCTCCAATTGCTTGCAGCCCGAAATTCGCCCTAACAAGAGGGATCTCCAGCAGAAAGGGCGTGGGAAATGGTTGAGGATTGAAGGAGAACAAGCTCAAGCAAATTTTTGGGAGAAGAGGGAGAGATGGTGAAGAAGAAGAAGAAGAAGATGATGATGATGTGGCAGAAATGGGCTCAAGGAGGATCAAATTGCTCTGATACCATGTTGGAATACTGAAAGGAAAGAGTAGAGTTGACACAAAATCAGAATACTTGCTTGTAGAATGAAGAAGAAAGAGGTCCTTAAGTAGGCACCTCATACAAGGTCACTGACATCACTGATGACCTCAAAGCTCCACAATCATCTCCTCAATCTGCTCCTAGATTCACTCAATCATCCTATGTGGCTTTTCCACCACCTAACTGTGCTTGTGGGCACCTAACTGTGCCTCTAGCACTCACACATAGAAACATAAGGTGTGCCTGAGGCATACACCTTGAGATATCCCAACAAAAAATACCCTCAATGCACAAAAGTGGTATGTTACATGTTTATGAGTGACCCCCGAGGATAATTGTTAAACCCAAATGGGGTCATGTTACAATAGTCCTTAACTTTAGACTACTCAATTTCAAGAAATGTGACACATAACCACTCTTTTGAATACTTTATACTTCAAGCAATTATTTTATAAAAAACTTAGATTCTTTCTTTGCTTGCTTGATTTTCCAATCACTTCAACTAATTATCGCTCGCTTTTTTGGGCTTGCTCACTTTTTCTCGCTCGCTCTATTGACTACCTCCAAGGGTGATGCTCTTTGTGCTCACCAATGCTCCCTCTACATTCCAATGGTTAATGATCACAAAAGATTGGAGGGGATTTCCTAGAGGTGTTCTTGGGCAACCTGTGTGTACATTCCACATGGGATGATCACTTTAAATATCTTTGACTAGATTTTGAGAGGTGTTGCCTCTATAGGATGTCTCTCAATCCCATCAATGCTAATTTGGGTCAAACATGGGGTAATATTAGGTCATGTTGTATCCAAGAATGGAATTTCTATGGATTACAACAAAATCAAGCTCAGTCTTGGAGCTATTGCCCCCTACAAATGCAAAGGTATTGTAGTGCTTTACTAGGCATATGGGTTGCTATCATAGATTTATCTATAGCTATGCTTAGATTGCGTGCCCCTTGTATAAGTTGTTGGTTGTACAGAGGCCTACGAAACCTCCCATGAAAACCTCAAATTTGTCTTGGATTTTGCCCCAATCTTGCGCGCACTAGACTAGAATTTAATATTCCATGTACATATATATGCCTCCAAGTTCACAAGAGGGTGTTTTTGGTGTAGCCAAGCAAGTACAATTTGGACTATGTGATATATTTTGCAAGTCACCAGCTTAACGATGCAGAGATGAATTACACGACAACGAAAAGGGAGGGCCCTGTGATGGTCTATGCTATGAAGAAGTTTTGCCACTACTTGTTAGCAAACAAGTTGTGTGTTTTTTGTGGACCACCAGAAACTCCCCTACATAGTGAATAAATGCTGCATGACTGGACACATCATGCAGTGGATGCTTATTATTTTAGATTTTGATTTCACCATAGCTGTATGTAAGGGATGCATCCATTTTATGGTTGATCATATGCCCCGAATCCCAAATGGGAACCCACAACAGGGGTAGATGATGACCTCATAGATGCCCCGCTATTCCTTGTGGATTTAATACTGAAATGGGCTCAAGAGGTTGGTCATCTTTTTGGCTAGTAGGTTTCCACAAGACAAGGCCCTTAAAAAAGATAGGGCTCAAAAACTCATCAAGGATACAACATTATACCAATTGATAGCCATCCAACTCTATCGAATGGGTAAGGATGGCATCATGTACAGTTAAGTCCACAAAGATGAGTTCATGAAGGTATTGGAAGAAGCCCATTCGAGCATTGCAGGGGGGCATTTTGCAGGAGAGCTCACAACCCGCAAGGTGCTACAAGTAGGCCTATGTGTTACAAGCAGGCCTATGATGGCCCACTCTCTTTTGCAGACACAACAAAATTTGTTAAGTGCTATAACCCCTGCCAACCCCACAAACAAGATTACATGCCCCTAACGGGAGTTCTCACTGATCAACCTTTGAAAAATGGGGCATTGACTTTATATGGCCAAACAATCTAGTAGCAAAAGGGATGCAATCCCAATATATTATCATGGCTACTGATTATTTCATGAAGTGGCCAAAATCCAAGGCTATAGGAAGGCTGCTGACATGAGAGCAACCAACAAATTATCCAAGGCTACCAAGAAGGATACTGACATGAGAGCAACTGACAAATTCTTTTATAAAAATGTAATATGACCTTTCAAACTCCCACTTGAAATTATGGAGTGATCATGGAACTCACTTTATGAATGACACAATTCATATTGTAATGAGTGAGTTCCTCATCTCCCATAGAAAATCTACCCCCTACTAGCCTTGAGTGAATAGCCAAGCCAAGAGCTATAGTAATATTTTGTGCCAATGGCTTGCATGGTGGAGGCTAGTCATAATGTTTGGGAGTGCAAACTCACCGCGGCACTTTGGGCATATCGCATGCTGTACAAAGTTGTGACTAACTGCATGCCCTTTAGTCTTGCATTTGGGGTTGAGGCAGTTATGTCCATGGAATTTATAGCTCCAAGCCTTAGGGTGGCTGTCCAAGATAGAGTATCAGATGAGGCCATTCCCAAGAGGTTAGTAGAGATTGAAAAGCTCAACGAGATGAGATTAAGAGCATCGTACGACATCAAGGTCAAAAGACTTTGCCAAAAATTGTGGTTTGACCACAATCTCAAAAATAAGGACCTTAAGGAAGGTTACCTTGCACTATTATACAATGTAAGGAATACTAAGGATAAGCTTAAATATTGTAGTATGGGTCCATATCAAGTTGTGGAAATCACCCTCATTGTGACCCTTAAAAAATCAAAATGGATAACTACCTAGCTCCTACCTTATTACCTACCTTACTCATCATTCCCATCTCTCTTAAGCAAGTAAGTGATTTGGTTTGCATGGATTACTAATGTCCATAGCCTTCTTTCCTTCACCAAATCTCGTTTTTGGTCCTTTAACTCTGAAAATAAAGCATGAAAATAAGCACATGGGCTTAGCAATGCAAGGAAAAACATGCTTCAACACTCACAAAATGAAATGGGGGAAGGAAAAAACCTACATTGTTTAAATAAACACACCTTCTTGGAAAATGTCCTTTCATGTGAGTAGAGACGGAGAAGGGAGGAGAGGGAGCACAAGTGCTAGGAGAGGGGCTAGGTAGGGGTGAGGAGTGTGGGGAAGAGGTTGGAGGAAGGTGAGGTTGTCGAAGGTGAGAAAGAAGGAGAGGTTTTTGCTTTTTCTACGATAGAATTGTGAGGGGGGACGACGCGGGTTTTAGGTTTTAGCTTCCAACATCGGTACATACCAACTCTATACCGTTAGCATATAGCCACTCTATGTATCCCTTAAAGGTCGGTATATACTGATGGTATAGGGTTGACAGTCGGTGTATACCAATGGTACAGGGCATATATACTAGTAATAGGCTATTTTTTGGATCTTGAGTAGATTTCCTATTGAGATATCGAGCTCCACTCGTGATATGCCAGGGTGACTATTGTGCATTTATGTCACCGACTTGTTAGCTGCAGATGCGGTTGGTACACTGCCCATGAATAATAGCTAGATGATAGCTATCTTTATGTACTCTAGTTAGTGGCTCAGTTAGTATGCCACCTTAGTTAGATAAGTTTGGTTTGAGACCCACATATAGGGTTTACATATTCCTTTATACTCAGAGTTCTTTTGCTTTCATAACTAAGAATAGGAAAACTATTTTTAGCCTCTACCTTTGTGTATATTCCCCCATTGTGTATGTGAGAAAGCTGCAAGTAAGACTCCTTCCTTCTCTCCCACTCTCTTCACATGGTATCAGAGCTTGGTTTGTGGTAAGGAGCTCAAGAAAGCAAACCAATTTTGCAGTGTCCTAGTAAGAGGATCAGTGTTGCTTTCCTTTTTTTTTTTTCGAGTTTGGGAGCAAATCTCTGCAGGTAGCACAACCGGAAAGTGCAAGAGTACACTGTCTCAGATTGGGATGCCCTTTGCAGTGTGGCGAAAGGGCTATATATGCTATGGGAGAGGGCGACACCCTTGGTGAAATTATTTTTTTGATTCGAGGCCATTTCGGGGCCCCCGTTTTGGTGGCGGAAGTTTTTCGCAAGCACTCAGGAAAGTGTATGTTTTTGCTGTGCGACACTGTTCTGCAGGTCGGTGAAAAGTTATCGTAGAAATTACATCATATGCCTATGCATAGAGATATTGGGAGTGACAGAATCATTCTTATTGCCTGTTGATGCATAATCGTCACTAGGAAGTGATTGTGTGGTCAAATACCACTCTCGTCAGTTTTGCAGATTTGCCCTTGTGAGGCAGAAGTGTTTTTTTGTAGTGACAGAATATTTTTCACTGTTCTATAATGGCGTTTGATGCTCTTTCACAGATTGTCACTGAAAAACTTGACAATAATAACTTCCAAGCATAGAAGTTTAGAATGACGAATTTCCTTAAGGGAAAAGGCTATTGGGAGTTCATTACTGGAGCTAAACAAGAACCAGTTATTCCTAATGTTCCCAATCAACAGGAGTTGCAAGCATTTAAAGGCTGGCATGAGAGAGCCATAAAAGTTATGTACCAGTCCTATGGAGGAGGACGTGGTAACTTTAGAGGCAAGGGGAGCCAAAGAGGTCATGGTGGATGGCAGAGAGGCCAAAATGCAAACAAAAATGTTGAATGCTACTACTATGTTAAAATTGGTCACATGGTTAAAGACTGCTATAAAAAGTAGAATGACATCATGACTAGAAAATTGCAGTAAGGCAATTATGCATCCTCTAGTAGACATGGTGATGACAAAAATGAGCATCTATTTATGGTGCAGCACACGACCAATTCTGTGACAAGTGCAAAAAAAAGCAATGGTGTGTGGTATGTTGACTCAGGTGCATCAAACCACATGACAGGTCATGTAGAATGGATGCAGGATGCAAGGAAAATGGAAAGACCAGGATTTGTGGAGACTCGTGATGATATTGCACATCCTATTGTGCAGATTGGTAAAATTCCTTTGTTTATGCAGGATGGGAAAAAGAAATACCTATCTGATGTATTTCATGTCCAAATATCACCAAGAACTTGGTTTCTATTGGTCAAATGATTGAGTAGGGCTTGCATGTCAGATTTAATTCTCATGGATGCTTTGTTGAGGATATGAAAAATAAAGGTCGCTTGATAGCAAAAGGGAAGAAGAAGGGCATGATGTTTACGTTGGATGCGGACATGCCTGAATTGAGTGCAGCAATGTTTGCACATGGGACCAGTGTAGTTGTAGATATTGATATCTGGCATAAACGCATTGGTCATGTTTATGTACAGCGACTTAAATTAATGTAGGCCCAAAATATTGTTGCAGGATTGCGTAAGTTCAAGGTTGCAGAAATGCATAAGGTATGTGAAGCCTGTCAATTTGGAAAATAGGCAATGAAACCATTTCCTAGACATGTTCAAGAGAGTAAGAGGCCATTGGAATTAGTCCACTATGATGTGTGGACTACTAAAGCTGCATCTATTGGAGGCTGTCATTATTTTGTCACTTTTATTGATGACTACAACAGAAAAGTTTGGGTGTATTTTATGAAAAAGAAAAGTGAAGTGTTTGGGCATTTCAAAGCTTTTAAAGCTATGGTTGAGAAAGAAACAGGCCTGCGAATAAAATGCCTAAGGTCAGATGGAGGGGGAGGGTACCTCTCAAATGAGTTTGCAAGTTTCCTGCAAGAGCATGGAATAAAGCAACAATATTCATGCAGTCATACCCCATAGAAAAATGGACTTGCAAAAAGGAAAAACAGGCATATTGGAGAGGTATCTCATGCCATGCTTAATGAAAAAGACCTGCTAGATTATTATTGGGCTGAAGAAGTTGCTACAATAGTCTACATAATGAACAGGACTCCCATTGTAGCAATACATGGCATGATGCCAGAGGAGAGGTATACTGGTAGGAAACCAGATATTTCTCATTTGAAAGTTTTTGGTTGCATTGCCTATGTTCATGTGCCAGATGAGTTGAGATCCAAGTTGGATCCAAAAGCTGAGAAGTGCATCTTTATTGGTTATTCTCTGCAGCAGAAAGGGTATAGATGCTATAACCCTTCTACTCGTAAGTTTACAATGAGCAGAGATGTTGTTTTTGATGAGATGAGCAGCTGGTATAAACCAGTAAATGTGATTGATGATGTAGATGCACAAAATGGTAATGCTGCACAGAATTCACAGAAGCAATCATAAAATATTAGTGGACATGTAGTGTCCTATAGCAGTGGTTCACATACTTCGCCATGGATAGGCAGATTGAGATCAAGAGGATCTCCTCAAAGCAATGCAAATAGTGGTATGCAAGTATCACGAAAAGGAAAAGACAAAGTAGATCAGCCCATGGTTGATGTGAATGCAGGTCACCCTTATGTGGATGGTGAATCTAGTGGCTCAGAACAGAGCCTTGATGATGAGTTGGGTATTCCTTCTATTGTTACACTTGGAGTAAGGAAGACTAGGGATGTTTTGAGAGCACCTAGTAGTAAGCCTATTTTGTGCAGGTCCACCAGAGCTAGGCATCCTGTGGATAGGCTAAAATATGATGGATTTACAACCATTCACTATGCCTATACGGTCAAAGTGATACATGAACCAGAACCCACTTCTTTTGAGCAAGCCATGGGAAAAGAAAAATGGGAGAAAGCCATGGATGAAGAAATGGATTCCTTGGAAGCAAATGCTACATGGGAATTGGTGCCTTTGCCTAAAGACAAGAATGCAATTGGCTACAAGTGGGTTTATAAGGTGAAGCACAATGCAGATGGTTCTGTGAACAATTACAAGGCAAGATTAGTTGTCAAGGGTATGCACAGACATATGGCATTGATTATGAAGAAACGTTCGGTCCGGTTGCAAGGATGGCAACCGTAAGAGTAGTCATTGCTATGGCTGCATCAAAGGGATGATCTTTACATCAGATGGATGTAAAGAATGCTTTCTTGCATGGTGATTTGCAAGAAGAGGTCTATATGGAGTAGCCACTAGGTTATGTTCATGCTGTTCTTTGCAGGTTGAAGAAAGCCTTGTATGGCTTGAAGCAAGCACCCATAGCATGGTCTGACAAGATAGGATAGTATCTTGTCACTATTGGATTTTAGATTTCCAAGGCAGATTTCTCACTTTATGTGAGAAAAACAAAGAAAGGCATTATGCTGTTTGTTATTTATGTTGATGATTTAATCATCACAAGTGATAGTGATGAAGATATCCTTCATGTGAAAATGCTATTGAAGTAGAAGTTTGAGATGAAGGATTTGGGAGAGCTGCATACTTCTTGGGCATTGATGTGATTAGATCCACAAGTGGGATATGGCTCTTGTACAGGCAGTATGGATTGGACATGCTATCCAAATATGGGATGATAGGCTATAAGCCTATTTCAGTTCCTTTGGAGTAGAATGTGAAGTTGAGCACAGATGCAAGTGAGCTTCTGGAAGACCCTACTATGTACATACGCATAGTAGGAAGTTTGATTTATATGACTATTACCAGGCCAGATTTGAGCTATGCTGTTGGTTTGGTAAGTCAGTTTATGCAGGCTCCAAGGAAACTGCATTTGGATTCGGCTAGACGCATACTGAGGTATGTGAAGTCCACATTGCAGTATGGACTATTTTATGAGACTGGGGTTCAGATACAGTTGCATGGATACACTGATGCTGATTGGGCTGGTGTGAAGGGCTGGTGTGAAGCTACAATGGGCTAGGGACTCAAGGAGGCTCTGATACCAAATGTTGGAACTTGGGGAGAGAGGAGAGCTTCATCATGGAGGTGAGTGAGAACACATGAGATATTGAAATGGGTGTTCTATTCATTGTGAGAGGGAAGTCCCTCTTTTATAGAAATGGAAAGAGGGTGTCCTAAATCAATGGCACCTCTCCTACATCAATGGAGGTAGCTCCCAAATCATAGGAACTCCACAATCATAGGCTCCACCCCATGTGGGGACCTTTGCATTACATCATCACCTGTGTCATGGTCTATGGCACTAAGTGTGCCTCTTCTACACACACACACACACACACACACAACCATATGACTACTAGTGGATGCACATATGCACCTAGCAAGCCCTTGATCACATTTATCCCAACAAAAAAAACCATTTTCTTGGAAAGGAAAAGCCGTTTTCCAAGTACCTGTTTTCCAATTGGCTGTTCCGTTTTCTATTTTTGAAAAACAAAAAAAGATAGCAATTTTTTTTTTTTTGAAAACATTGTTTACCTATCAAAAGGGTGTTTTGCCAACCAAACAGGCTTTATGCCTGCCAAATGGGCTTTACGCCTACCTAACGAGCTTCATGCCTACTAGTAAAAGACCTATTTATTGAATAGATGCAAAAAAGCAAAGACAAAAAAAGATTGCCATCTAAACTTTGTATGGACTACTAGTCCAGGAACTATTGTTATAAGAGTCTTCAGTGTTTTAGTTCTTTTCATTGTATTTTTTATTTTTTCCAGTTATGCAAGCATTTTAGAAGGCACAGTATAAACCCGTTTGTTTCTTAAAAAAAAAAAAAAACAAAGATAAGCTTGGTGTTCAGGAATGACAACAATGGATCAAAGCAAAACAGTTGATAACATCTTACACAAACAGAACTTGATTTGTGTCATGCATTATGACTATACAACAAGTGACTATTTATTCAACGTGGTCGCATACTTATTGGAAAATAGAATGACCTCCGAACAACTCTGAACTAGCACCATCAATTTTTTTTTTCACACTTATAGAGCAACGATCAGCAAGCAATAGATTGTTTCAGCACATATTTAGATTTGAGCTTTATACATGAGCAGCATGAAGTTGAAACACATGATGTATACCTTACACTTATGAGTGTTCCACAATCACGCAGTGGTCTTTTTGGAGATGGATTTGCTATTGTGTGGCTTTCAAAATTCCTTCAAAGACTAGTACAAGTGTGGTCATCTACAACCGAAAAGATATGTATGCAATGTGGTGAAGGAGATGTTTCAACCCCATTACGGATCTTATATAACGACAATCTTGCACACTCCCCCCCCCCTTTGAGCCAATTATCGAAACAACTCCTATATCCAATGTTGGTTTAGTCAACCACGTCCCTACTATAAAGCAAGATGAGAATAAACTCGTAGCAGTAGCAACGCATGCTACACTGGCTACAACTCAATCTGATGATGAATTCACAATTCTTGCAGTAACAACTAGAGTAGATCTCGCACCAAATATTGAAACTCAACACTCAATTGACACTATTTTGCAACATCAACAACTACGTCGTGAAAGAAATTACAAATACAGCCCTGGTGATTGCTTATTTGATACAATAAAGTATCTGGTTGATATAGATTTGACATCTGCCAGAATCCAAACAACAATAATTCAATAGTTTCTCACAAGCTTGCAAAATGGAGAGGAGCAAACTACGAGGTGCTTATGCACTCGCTCTTTGCAGATTTCCATGGCATGCAAAGTTGTGAAGAATACCTAGCATGTATGAGCAAACTTGCATCAAAGAGTGGACTCTGGGGGGACTATTTTGCTATTTATTGGGCTTCTAAGTACCTACAATGGCCAATTTACATATGGTCACTGTCTGGAAGAAAGGTTTACATAAAATGCAACGACACGTTAGAAACAAAACCACTACAAACTCTTTACCATGATGGTCTAATGGATGCACCACACTTTGAGATAGTTGTTTAATAGGTAATGCACCTTCAATACGACACTTAAATCCACATCATAAACGTGGAAAAACTACACACAACGAGACAATTTTCTAAGCTAACATGCATAGCACATGCACCAGAAGATACATCATCTTTGGTCAAAGAAAGATGATGAGGCAATACAACTCATCATGAGTACTAGGCCTAATCAAACGATAAGAATGATTGCCGAGAACTACATAAAATTCAATGACAAACAAAATGCTCCTCTAGACAAGGTGATGGCTCACATACGGTACCTCAGAAGAAAACACCAATTTACTAAGTTTCCAGTAGAAACTTTACTCGAAGCTATTGATGAACAACAACCACAAACTCATCCTAGAAAATGGTTTGATACATTTGACAAAGAAATCTTATCACTTGCAGTAGCCATGCCTTCATCAACATGGACCCAAGTAGTAAGAATTGTGTTGGAACAGTAGTGGGTGGAAGGAAAAACAGTAGCCCAGATAGTTCGCCATCTCCAGTATCTTGAAAATAGATTCTATGACCAAACGCACAAAGGGACAAGCAAACAAAAGCATAGGGGGCCAACCGATAAATTTCTATCGCTTATCTCACATACTCCTACTTATCCTTGCTATTGTTGTGAAAGGTTACTATTCGAATACCAGATCAAAGAAACAACTGAAGAAATCATCGTGCTGCTAGTGGAGACTGTAGCCATAGATGACGACTGTATTAGAGCAACCAGTAGTTCTATATGTTCTAGCTGTAAGCGACATGGCCAAGTGCCTGATTTGGTGTTTCCCATGAATATGAGATTAAATAGCCCAATTGAACAAGTACATCTACTTTATTGAACTTGAAGAAAGGCTCGTTGCACCACGGGCAACCTTCGGCCAAATATGACAATATTTACACTTTGGCCAGTATTTCCTAAAAGGGAGTATCATAAACATTGCAACTAACTTAGAGAGCATTCAAACCATGCTTCTGCAATAGCTAGACTATAATATGACAATCAGAGTCGAAATAAAGTGAAAACTAGAGTACCAAACTCCATACACTACTGGTAATGTTTGCCCAAATCTAGTAATGAAAGCATTAAAAAGGCTCGCTGAAACACCCTTGTACAAGTAAGAGAGTATCTCAATCTCACAACTGTGTCTTCCACATTTCGAGCTTAGGATGAATGCACAATGCAATAGTGACACCTACTTGACAGAGGAAAGTATGACTCCAGAAAGGCAGACCCCTTCACAGGCACACTAGTAGATGGATATGTTAATACAGCCGAGATTTTTGATACAACTCAACCATCACAGCGACTGCTCCAAGCAAAAACCAAAAGCCAATGGGTATATATAAAGACAAGCATTGTAAGGAGCTAAACTACCCAATGCTATTCTTTGCTCAACCAAGGTATGAGCATATGCTCAATATGCTCAGCTATACCAGAAAGTTGTCCAATGGGCAAGGACTGATGCTTTGCAACTCACAATATCCAAAACCTTTTCTTCAAAGTAGTAAAGATCTTAATACACTTTGTTGCTAGTTCAATGTGGATTCATATGCGGAAGGCACAATTGAAGGATAGGGTTGTAACTGCTAAGGATGTCAAAACTAGACCCAACTTAGATGTACTCTTGAAATCAGATATTGGTTACCGAGAACTTGAAAGAATCCGGACATCTCCGCACTACTTGCAATGCCAGCAAAAAAGATTGTTTGCAATGATTTGCCACCTAGTCCCATCGACATTCTGCATGATGTTTGCAAGTAGAGGGAGCAATTCTTCAGCATTGTTGGATGGACTGAGGGAGTTGCAGTCAACTGAGTGCAACAGTAATAAAACCCAGCTTCTAACACATGAGTTGGTCCATGATGACCTCGTCACTTGCATGCGATATTATGATCATCGAATGAAAGCCTTGAGAAAGATTTTGAAGGTTGATTCATAATTTTTTGGAAAGATCACAGATTTTTACTTTGCGATCGAATTTCAAAACCGTGGTAGTGAACATGGTCATGCTCTAATTTGGGTGGAAGGGTCCCTATTTTTTATGGTAAATCAAGTGATCCTATAACACATTTTGTGGATCAATACATATCCTGTGATCTGGCGTTGCTCCCTGAGTCATTGCAAGCAACACAATGCCATAGACATACACGCACATGCCAAAAAGAAGGCAAGGCGATTTACAAGTTTCATTTTCCAATACCACCAATGGATGAAACAACAATATTGGAACCTCTCCATGATAACTCCTTGCATATCAAATCTAACCTTGCAAGCATGTATAGGGAGCTAAGCGACTAGACCTCTGCTTCATTGCATAGTTTCATAGATTTTTTAAATAAATTAAGACTAACCAAGGAAGAATATATGCTGTGTTTGCAAGCAAGTTTAAAGTGGCCAATGCTCTTTCTATAGAGGAAGCCATCAGATGCTTGGAAAACCCCATTTGCAAAGTTACTGGCACCACTGTGGAATGCCAACACTGACACTCAATTCATATTCTAGACCCATATGCAGTGTCTGCATATTGCACTTCATACCTCACAAAGGGAGACATCACAATAACTAGCACATTTAACAATATAATAAAGAGATCTAATAAAGTCTTATAGACATTACCTATTGACAATCAACATCATGTGCGCTTCAATTACAGATTGATACGCTACACGACCAGTAAGTCTCGAGCTAAAATTCCACTTGCCGAATTTGTATCGGAATACAACAGGTTAACGTACAAAAATTTGAAGAAACCATAGGTGATTAACTCCACACATTTTGATTAGCATCGAGATCCAGATAAATATTATAGAGAACAGTTGATGCTCTACATGCCTTACTGCAAATCAGAGGAAACCTTGAAATGGCCACATGAAACATGGCAAGACGCTTGTAGCAAACACACCCATCGAATTGACGACGTGCATAAAAAAATCACTTTTTGGATAGATGTGGATGATCAAAATGCAGAAGCTTGGTCAAACTTTGAGCAACAGGTGCATGAGATGGCTATGAACACAAATGATAATGTATTGGCTGAAACGTTCAACACCGCTATTTTGCTGGACTGATATGGTAGATGTGACTCATTACGATTGTGTCGAAGATCAACCAATTGACATTCCTTCTCTAGAAACAAGAAATGATAAGAAAAAAATATGATGACACTTACTAGAATCTAGATCGACCAACATGATTAATCTCCATAGAAGAGCATTACTCCCAAGACGATGATTAATGCGAACAAAGGCATGTGTTTGATGACATAATGTGGAAAAAGAAAAATAGACCAAGTGAGCCAATTTACATATTCTTGACTAGAGGAGCTGGAACAGGCAAGACAACACTCATACACGCTCTTTACCAGGAGCTATAGAATGATAATTCCATGGGGAGATGATCTATCATGAATATGCATGTCATAGAGAGGGAGTGATTAGCTCTACATGTCGAAGAGAAACCTCCACATGAGAGACAAGGGTGGACATTATTGTATTTCCACCTTATGGTTATTGGAATAGACAAATAGCAAGTACAAAAAGTCTTTGAAAAGAGATCTCATGGGTGTACTGTTATAGAGGAGGCAACTGTCAAAAGAGAACACTTATCTAGGCACTGAATCCATTCAAGCGAGAGGACACAAGTCTTTGGAGGTGACAATAAGATCCATCTCTACAGGCTGAGTGCTCTCATTGTTCCTCTCATGATGGAATTTATACTCATTACAAGGGCTGCTAAGCTCAAAACTATACTAAGATCTATCCCCTAAAGGAGACCCCTTTACACACTTTCTACATGCTTTGGAGCATGGACTACTAGCAGCACTAAAGACGCTTTGACGTACCACATTAGAGCTTCAGAACTCCTTCATCGTAGGAATTTCAACTGAGGCTTTCTAGGTATGTATTTTTGACACCCAGGACTACACTAGCTCACCTCATTCTCAGTTTTCTACCCAAGCATGATGCTAGGAGCATTTGCCAGCAGTTTATCAATCGACCTAAATGTTCTAGAGGCTGGTGGAAACACCAGACGCTTATGTTGAACTAAGCTACTATACCTTTTTGTGAATGCTTAGTGCTTATCTATCATAGTGCCCAGCTGTCTTACTTTAGCATGATACAGGTTGAACCCACTAGCTATTTGGTGATATAGACTTGGTGATATATAGTGGCTAGCTCTTGGGAGGTCTGTATACTACACTGATGAATATGAGGTTGTATAGGTTTTTCTTCTTTATGCAGTAATTGGCTCTTCACCCTGTAGCATCATGAAGCTCATTGCAAGATATTGCTTCTCTGCTTGCTCATATAGACATTCTAGCTGCGAGAAACCATTCATTTATCCAACTACCGAGAACATAGGGATGTAGTAACACTCCTCTGCTAGTTCCCTCAGTTTGTTGGAGCAACGTGATGAGTCTTGGGACCTACAAGCTTACCTAACATCTGTGTGGCAACTCTCAAGCGCCACCACACTATTTCAGGCTCATATAGATTGCCTAAGGATCACCATGCACCTATTCCAACATTTTTATCATCTGGCTCGGTGTTTTAACATTGGATATATCCGCATTCATCATTCTATTCGTTAGAAAAACAATGGATATGGAGCGATCTTATATCTTATGTCATAATAGTCTTCTTCCAATATGTGGCCTTATATTTTATGTAAAAATAGCCGCCCCCTCTCTGTTACTTAGATAAGTCTCCAAATACTTCAAGGGCTTGTATGCCACAAACTTTGTAGATATGCATATAAAAATAGGAAAAGAGAGGAAGCACTTTCTTACTTGGAAATGACGTGTACTGGCACTAGATAATCCTGCTTGGAAGAGGAGGTGTTTCGTGTCCTAGCCCTATAAAAGAAAGGAAACATAACATTTTAAGAAAACTAATTAGTGAAAGGAGGAGTTTGGAGAAGCAACATTCCAAAGGGTATGGAGTGAGGAGACAAAGAGATGCCTACAAACAAGGAGAAAGCACAAAAACAATAGGTATAGCTTTCATACTCTTCTCTTTCATGAGTGTTTTTTGTGTATTGTTTCTTCCTTTAAAGAAAAAAGGAAGGGAAAGTGAAAGTAGAGGGAGGGAAAGTAGAGGATGTGTATTGAGTCTATCTCATGTCTTAGATTTTATCACTGAAATCCATTGTATCTCGAAGCTTTCATATTCTCTTGGTTTTATAGAATGATGTGCAACCACATGTGTACTACATCCTTTCATACATAACCAAAAATTAAGATAACTCTACATGTTTGCACTTTCAACCAAGCTTATTCCCCGAGTGCATTAGGAGTAGGAGAGAGAGAGAGAGAGAGGAGAGATCCTACAACAACCAAGGTTGCACTCTTCATTACACAAACCTAGCACTCATTTAACACAATGCACACCATCACGTAGCCATTTAAAAAAGGGAAACCTACCCCAATCAAATGCAAAGGCACAAATTATGTCAAGCACAAAGAGAAGACGCTGCACATACCTAAGACTCGAGCATAACATTCTTGGTGACCTTGCTAGGGAATGAAGTGTGATTTGCACTAGGGAAGCCATTGATGGGAACAATGTAAATCAACTCACTATAAATTACAAGACCCATGGATGCAAGAAATCAATGTAGATAGACATATTAGTAGTAAAGAGATGAGTGGATAGCTAGAATAGAAGGTCACAGAAGTGGACTCTCGATAGTGAAGACTGAAGAAGAGACCTAGATTGAGGGGAGTCCAATCAATTCACAATGAAGAGAGGAAGAAGTGGAAGACCGAAATTTTTATCCCACACCTCAAGGAGGTTCAGGAAAATTTTGGTATGGGAAGTAGACCCTCACAAACCTCACAAAGGCAAAATATGAGTTCATCGGTATGAGCCCCCTTGGAGATTCTAGATGCAAACCTACCGCTAAGTACTCATAGAGATGTAGAAGAAACAAGAGGACCAAAAGATATGGATAGAATACATGGGGGGGTGAGATGGAGAGAATCCTTGATCTCATGTGCAAAGTTTTCTAGAAATGGCAGCAATACTACAAGTCAATATGAAGGAAGAGTACTTGGTGTACTTCCCCACCATGTTATAAATAGAGTCAAAATGAAAGAGTACTAGATGTACCTTCCCACCATGTCTGTAGACAAGCCATTTAGTGGTTTGATTGGTGTCCTGATGACCATTTTGCCACATGGGTGTCCCGATGACCATTTTGCCACATGGGATGAATTGAAGGAGGCCTTCTTGAGGAGGTTTTATAATGAGTTCAGAAAAGAAGATGTCATGTTGAAAATCAACACAATTAAATAAGAGTCTTGGAATCAATGTATGAGTTTGTAGTGTAAATAAGGGTGCTGACCAACTAGCAATGCATAGACAAAATATTATTGTGATCCTAGTTGCTAAGTGGTCTCACTGATAGCATAAAGTTGCATAATATGCAGATCGCCTACTCAAGAAAGATGTATGACAAATTGGTTCACAAAGAAATTGTAATTGTTGAAAAAGGGATCAACAAACCCAAAAGAAAGAAAATGTTCTCTATCACAAGGTTTATAGTGAAGAGGAAGACAATGATGTTCAGAAATACACCAAGTTTAAGAAAGAGGAGTTGGAAAGCTTTTGTATCAAAAAGATCCCCAAAAACAGGTGAAGTATTACACGACAAAGAGCAAGGTGGATGGCCATATAGTGAATGAGTAGAGATGGGTAATATTGCAACATTTGCAATTGGACTGGTCACATGATTGAAAAGTGCTAATTCAACAAGCACAAGAAGACTATAGGGGTCCACCAAAAGGGAGGTTAGGAGGCCTTACAAGGAGAAAGAATGATGAGGACCAACACGACATGCTACTTCTATGTGGCAAGGAAGTCCATCACAAGAGGCAATACCAACTATGGAAGAAATAGTTGGATATGCTACAAAATGCATGTAAACAAGATGACCACGTAAATAGTTGGTGAAGTGGTGCTAGCAGATGTGGATGCACAAGTGGTCATAATATCAGAAGGCTAGGTCCAAACAAGTTCAAATAAGCCTAATGATCCATGGATTCATCAAAAGGAAGAAAAGAAGATGGGAAAAGAGGTTAACCACATCCTCAACAAAAAAGAACCCTTGTTCAGACAAGGGGACCACCAAGTCCCATAGTAACAAATGAGCAAAATGAGGAACCCAAATGTATCCAAATAAATGAAAGGAAGAATAAACCAAGGAGCAAAGATGAGGCAAGAATCAACCCAATATCATAGAATCAATTCAACATGGCCCAGGGAAAATTTTGGGAACTCAATGTGACACTTTCCATTAGCCAACTACTAGAACTTGCTCCCCACTAGGCAAAGTTCTTGTAATCAAATTGAAAGACCTATTGCAAAACCATTGACAGAAGGATGGAGATGACCAAGTGGTGACTTGGGATGAACAAGTGCCCATGATCAACATAAAAATTTGGAATCACATGGTGAAGCGAGTGCTCATCGATGGAGCTCTAGAATAAACATCACCTCAGAGGAAGTATCAAGCTAAAGAACTTGAATCCCTCTCCATTCAAAATTTGGATGGTAGATTAAAGATTTGTAATGTTAATGGTTGTGGTCAAGGATGCATGCATCAAGATTGGTGGAACATACTTCAAGGTCATTCTCATTGTGGTTTGTGGGGGCTAAATGCCACAGTGCCTTAACCCCAGTTATGTACAATACTCAAACACATATATATCTGAATGATGTAGAAGATTAGGGTATTTTGCACTCACTAAAACTTGTGTGGCTCTCTCTTTTGGATCTCCCTCTCTCTCACCTTCTTTCATTCTACTTCCGTTGTTGAGATCTCTCAACTGGAGCCCGAAGTCTATTGTTGTAGCTTTGTGGGAAGGCAATATTCCTTTTATGTTCATTTAATTTTAAGCGAAAATGACTCAAACAATGTTGCTACCACATTGAAGATGTCAGAGGGCAGTAATAACTAGTTGGTAAGGAATTCAGTAAGATCTATGACTTGAGTGTATTAGAGATCCTACCACTCATCAGAACCCTCATGTAGTTGAATGCCTATTGTAAGTTGGGAAAATTTCCTCAATAAAAGATAAAAAATGACTTGTGGAGGAAACAAAGGAAAACTTGTTGACTATGGCAACAAGTAAAGTCATGCATCAAACAGATATGATTTTTTGAAGACCACCATTAGAAGTGACCATTACACGTGTATGTGTGTGCCTAGTACTCCCATGGGAGATGGTTTTATTAGGACATGATATTAATGATCAACCTAGTTGCTGGGAGCACCAATGGCTACTAGGAGTGGATTGATCTTGCTTCTCCAAGACAAAGTTTGAAAGCAAAAGCATTTTATCTATTATTGAATCACCAGAGACATGATCCCAACATCTTCCGATGGACCAAAAGGCTCCACCCATCCATGACCGAAGATCTTTGTCTCATCATCATTGGGGGCTAGGGTAGCCATAAGGACAAGCTAGGAATAGGTGAATCATGTGGGGGTGAAGGTAGGAGCCAACAACGAAGAGTGGTATAGTTGCATGCAGAAGACTGCATGAGGATGGAGAGGTTTGGGTACATAGAGTTTTTGGAGCTGATCTTGAGTGACCATCTAGAGTAGGCACTGAATGCCTACTAGACACAAGTCCTCCAAAACTTGATCTTGGTTACCACAGAGTGCGGTAGGAGGATTCTCTACTTTCTTGATACATCTCTTGGGGATCCATGCCCATCTATATCTTCTATCCAAGTGTTGATGTCTATTGGCGACAAAATAGCGCACATCTTTCTTTGTATCCAAATAAATTTTGTCCCTAGTTGTCTGGATTACATCTGATTCTATGGAGTGTAATACCTATCATTGCTAAATGACCATTTCCTTTCCCATTGATGGTTCCATGTTGACAATTGGATACAATTACCACTAGTCTAACTAGTATATTATATTTCTCTTTACATACAATCAAGAAACATAAAGGATAGGTATGGGGAGTGGTACATTGAAGAGGGGGTTAATGTAATTACTTGTGGAGCATGATACAATCTACCAACTACCAACCTCTTTTGAGAGGAGAATGAATGTAGTTTTGGGACTCACAATTTTCTAGAGTCTGAGATTCTGAATGTTGCCAGACATATGTATTCCAAATTACATGTCTGAACAATTCGGAGTGAATCCATTATGCTTTGTAATGCTTTATCAACAATAATCAATGAATATATGAGCTATTCTCCTTTTATGTTGTTCTAGAACTTGATTGGAAATGTGGAAATTTGTTTTATAGTTTTGCATACATGATTTCGCATGAAAGATTGAAGGTTTGAATAGGTGGAATTTATGAATAAATTCATGCGAAGTATTGGGTGCATGACGAAGGAAGCAAATTTTCGGGTCAAGTAGTGGTGCACTAGAGAATGAACTAGAAACGAGTCATAGAGGCTTCTGATGGAGTTTGTGTGTGAGCACTATAGTCAATGTTACCATAGTATAGAAAGGCGCATCACTCCAAAGACGGCTAAAGGAGAGAGTGCACATTCTCTTCAGATTATAGAGGATCAAATCTGGTACTTGAAAGCTGTTCAACTTAATGCAGTCCGCCAGGGCAAGGCATCGAAGAAGCCACAATTTATTTCTCAGTGTCAAGTCCTGATATGTGATTTGCAACACTAATTACATGAATTTCATTGAGAATAGGTGGGTTCACAAGAAGTGGGCGATGGTTATTGCACGTGGGGGGTGTAGCAAGTTGACGAGTTTCCATATGAGTTTCATGGATTCTTGGGTGGTGAATGTTGGACATGGAGGAAGCCAATGTCTCTCCTCTCGATGTGTGGGTCAACTCTATTTCATATGATCCTAGGCAAGGGTGCAATCTTCTTCTTTTCAAAAAGGGAAAATTGAGAGGTCACCATTTCCATATAGAGGCCCAGAGGTTCCCTTCTTGGAGCAATTGGTGAATGAAGGCATTGAAGATTCGGAAGATCCAAATTGGGTTCTAGGTGATGGACAGTAGGAGCAGATACTTTGACTAGTTTGGGTGGAAGTTCCAAGTATCAGGATGGAGATGGTTAAGAACCATTATGTACACCATGGTCTCCATCCAAATATTTTATCCAAGCCACCTATGGAACTCATGCTATGGTCTCTATCTGAAGCTTTTACCCGCACTACCTAACCAGTTCACAATCACAGACAATTTGCTATTCAAGGACTATTGGCTCTTTCCCACGGTTTTTGTAGGAAGAGCAAGGTATTCTCAGTATGCAAGGTTTTGAGGATTTTCGTCACCTACAGATATATCGGGGTTGTCATTTGTAGTATACGTGTACCGGTGAGAGACATAGGCATAAGTGTGGTAAGCATGCATGTGTAAAAGGAACGTGCATCATCATGGTTGAGGTAATGAAAGCTTTTGCCTTCATTGGGGGTTGCAGGGTTTAGGAGGAGTTTAAGGGTTAGAAGGAGGTTCCAAGGTTTAGAAGGAGGTCCAATGTTTAGAAGGAGGGTCCAAGGTTTAGAAGGAGGTCCAAGGTTTCGAAGGAGGTTCCAAGGTTTAGAAGGAGGTTCCAGAGTTTAGAAGGAGGTTCCCAGGTTTAGAAGGAGGATCCAAGGTTTAGAAGAGGTTCAAGGGTTAGAAGGAGGATCCAAGGTTCAGGGTAAAGTACATGGTGGAGAACTCATCTCCCTTGTAGATCATGGAGGTTAAGGGTTGAGGAACTAGGGGTTAAGGGGGAGCATAGGAGTGAGAGAGAAAGAAGGTGTAAGAGCATGGGGGAAAGAAGAGAGAGGAGGGAGGAGGAGAAAGGAGGAGGAGGGAGGAGGAGGAGAAGGGAGGAGGAGGAGGAGGAAGGAGGAGGAGGAGAAGGGAGGAGGAGGAGGAGGGAGGAGGAGAGGGAGAGGATGGGTTGCAAGGGTGGAGGAGAGGGGAGGAGGAGTTGCAAGGTTAGGACATGCTTTTGGACGTGGAGTGCAAAGAAGCATGGACACTTGAGACAATTGCTTGGAATACCAAAGTAGAACTCAACACAATGCCCCCAAGATGTGGGCTTCATTCCATTATGGGTCATTTATACAAGTTAGAGAGCTTCTCTCTCTACATGTAGGAATTGTAAGACATTCTCTCTCTACATGTATAACTTGCATATAGAAGTTGCATGTAGAAGTTGCAAGTTGCATGTAGGAGTTGCATGTAGAACTCGCATGTTGCATGTTGCATGTAGGAGTTGTATGTAGAACTCGCATGTAGGAATCACATGTAGAAGTTGCATGTAGAACTCGCATGTAAGAGTTGCATGTAGAACTTACATGTAGAACTTGCATGTAGGAGTTGCATGTAGAACTCGCATGTAGGAGGAGTCGCATATAGAAGTTGCATGTAGAACTTGCATGTAGGAGTTGCATGTAGAACTCGCATGTAGGAGTTGCATGTAGGAATCGTATGTAGAACTTGCATGTAGAACATGCAAGTTGGATTTCTAAGAGGGATTATTTTTAGCCTTATGCAAGTATAAGCGGAGCTTTGCCGCTACTCTACACACACATTCTTTACTACCTAAGTCCATGTTAGCATAGAGACAACATACTCCCGGATCCATTTGATTACCTGTCCTCGGGTTATGGCTTATTTTGATTTCAGAGTTGGGATTCAATGTGCATAACCTAGTGGCTGTTGAGCCTATGGCATGCGAGTCATTCTTGCTGTAATGCTTTTGCACCATACAATTTATGGTTTGTAGTCATGAAGCTTATCTCCTCTTGAGTGTGAGAGCACAATGAAACAAAAATGGTAGTTCTCTATTATGGATTGTGAGAGAGAGGACTCTCTCTTATAGAAAGGGGGAGAAAGTAGTACCTTCCCTACATACGTGGCAATCAGCCCCTACATCAGTGGGAATCAATCCCTACATCAGTGGGACTGGCCTAAATCAAAGGAACCTCCCATGTGGGGGCCTTTGGCTTACATCATCACTTAGGTCACACACTAGACACATCATAGCACTTGATGCGCCTTTACAACACACACAAACACACATGTGACTCCCCTAGATGCACACATGCACCATAGAGCAAGCCCTTGATCATACTTATCCCAACATACCCCCCCTCAAGGGGTTGCCTCTTGCAGTGTCAAGGATACATCTAGTCTCAGTTTCTCATGCCATCTCATGGTGGTCAAGGATAAATCTATGGCTAGGATCTCATGCTAGCAAGAGTTCCCAAGGGTGTGAGGTTCACAGAAATGGGATAGACAAAACACATATCACATGGCCTACATCATATGGTGACCAGAGGTGATTTACAAAAGACATAACATATGATATTCTTTTTGCAGTACTACTCCAGGCAGAGGACCTCAAAATTTGACCAAGTGATGATAAACAAAAAGACAAGGTGCTTAAAAAGCATAGTCTTTATTTTCTTCATTTGCTAATGGAGTTCTTCCTTCAACCAGATTTGCTTTGTTGTTGAAGTAGTCCTTCTTGTCTTTGATCAACCAATTAGCTTTTTCTTTTGTAGACTTCTTTCCATTCACAACATTTCATATCTTCTTTTTCATAAGCATAAACTTGGCTTTTGTTTGCCAAGTATGGAAACTAGTTCCATCAAACTTATTAGAAAAGGTCTTAGCTTCCATGGCAAGGTCTTACCCGAGGGCAGTGTCTAGTGCCTTACAAGTGAAATATGAGCAGTAAAAAATAATCCTTCAAAGAGTAACAACTTGAATACTTTGACTTGGATTTCTCTATGTGACTTAAGTAAATGTCAAGCATGAGGCAATTAGTCAGAACAACATTTATGCAAGATGTCTAAGCAAAGATGACCAAGAACATGCTAGAAAATGAGCATAGCAAACTGAAAATAAGTCTTGGTCAAACTACCAGTCAAACTTTGATTGCCCAAAGTCAAACTTAGACTAGCATGGTCAAGCTTTCATGGCGAAAGAGGGAGCTTGAAAATCTGCTCCAAATCATCATGTAGAGGCTGAAACTCAAAGGGATTTTGCAGTGGGGAGGAAGCAAAACATGTAGGGCTTCACCCTCAGAGAGGAATTTTGCAAACGATAAGCACGTCGGCCAGCATTGTAGAAGAACCGTGAACTGTTTTTTTGACAAAATCAACCCGAATCTTGCTCCAAATGAGCTCAGACTTGATGAGCAACAAGGTACTGATGTCGCCCAGCTCCCTCTGGAAGGAATTTGACAATGTTACTCTCCATAGTGAGGACCAGGAAGAAGGTCGACGCAGCTTCTTGAGGCAATGCCACCCCGAAAATGGCAAGATAGCTTGTATAGCTTGTTCCGTAGATTCACCCTGACCTTGGGAAGACTCTCCTGAAAGATGAGAAGCTGAGGATGCGAGCTTGAAGAGAAATTCCGAAATCGACTTTGGTGAGGGAAGGTGGAAGATGGAGGTGAGGAAGGAGATGATGATGTGGCACCTAACTAGGGCTTAGGCTAGAGAGAGCATCTAATGCTAGGCTAGGCTAGATCTAGAACCTAAAGCTCTCATACCAAGTGTAGAATCCCGTAGGATAGAATAGATGCATCTTGAAAGAGGTGTGAGAGCACAATGAAACAAAAATGGTAGTTCTCTATTATGGATTGTGAGAGAGAGGACTCTTTCTTATAGAAAGGGGGAGAAGGTAGTACCTTCCCTACATAAGTGGCAATCAGCCCCTACATCAGTGGGAATCAGTCCCTACATCAGTGGGACTGGCCTAAATCAAAGGAACCTCCCATGTGGGGGCCTTTGGCTTACATCATCACTTAGGTCACACACTAGACACATCATAGCACTTGATGTGCCTTTACAACACACACAAACACACATGTGACTCCCCTAGATGCACACATGCACCACAGAGCAAGCCCTTGATCATACTTATCCCAACATTGAGGAGGGGTAGACAACTGTGAATTTCAGAGGGGATCTCGTTGCTTAGGCTGCAGACTCTACCATCGAATCTTCTTGGGAAGAGGTTTTTGGTGGGGGTCTCATTGTTGAGGCTAGCATTTCTTGCTATCTTGCATAGATGTTGGATGCGATTGCACCCATATCATTGAGCTTGTAGATAAGTTTGTATGCAAGTCTGATATTTTTACATTTAAAAGACAGTTGTGATGTTTGGCGGGGTTCTCGTTGCTGAGGCTGCAGACTCTTTTGGCAATTCATCTTGAGTTTTGGCATAGTTTCTTGTCCTACTTGTGAATTCATTGCATGCTTTGAGAGTATGGAATGAAAGTGTATGATACTATTATTGATGCAATCTATTATGTGCCTATGCAAAATCATGTGAGTGCACATGATGTGTCAATTAGGTAGGGACTAACTATATGATTATATGTGGGATTTAATAGGGAAACTAAGACTCAATCATCCCTAATACAAAATTGATTAGGTCTTCCTAAATGTGCAAAAATGTGCATATGCCAGTGAGTGTGCATGTAACAATCTAGTGCAAACTATATGTGCAAAAACATGCATATGCTAGTGAGTGTGCGTGTAACAATCTAGTGCAAACTATTGAAGACTTGGGTTCCCCCAAAACTTCATTATTGTTGGGGATGGCTTGCGTGTTGATGTTGTATCGCTTCAATCATCTCCCGTTTATGGTTGTGTTGAATTGGACTCCGTCCAATGTTTCTAGCAAGACAGATTGAAGTTCAGACTCTTTTAGTGTGTTAGGCTTGCTATGGGGACACTGCCACTTATGTTATTGTTGTACTCACGCACTTCTTGAAGATCAGCCTTTGATCAGCTTTCTTGCGAGATATTTTACTATTATTCAACTTTGGAGGTTCAACTTTTGCGAGCTCGACTGCCATTAGGGCATGCAGAATGGCTAAGTAATTATCAAAGATTTGATCTTCAATTTCATCATTCTCACCCTTGATTTCAAGGTTGCAAGGAAAATCGTAGCCATCATTGGTATGGGTACATATTCTTCAGGTTCATTATCCCACTCAAGGTCAGCCCATAAAGAATGGTGCCTCTAGATTGATTGGTTCTTCATGTGTGAGTGGAGGATCTACCTGTAGCACCTTAGCATCTATCTATGAGAAGATGGGGTCTAATGAATTGGAGTTGTTGATGGTTGCCAATGTTTGTATCCAATTATTTACATTGCTTTGTGAATCACCCACTATGGCATGATGTTGCAGGGGAGCTGATTTGCTTGAGATTGTTGTTGAAGATGTGTCATCTAATGCTCTAAGCACAATTGGTTTTATAGCTCCTATCCCCACATTCACCATGACTGCGGTGTCATGATTTTGGATTGTCAGTCTATCAGTTCCCCAGTCATGGAGGACTGATGCTTCCCATAACCAAGGACGTCCCAATAAGATTTGATAGGATTTTTTGGGGAGATCCAAGATTGTGAATTGAAGGGAAAAGAAAACTCCTATGACCTTTGTGGACACGCCATTCACTATTGCCAAGGGTTTAGCCTGTGAATCATCGGCAAGGTGTATGTTGAAATTAGCTTTTTGCATTGGTGGGAGACCCCATTTATTGTAGAGCTCCTTTGATAGGACATTTACACCTGCTCCACCATCCACGATGGCTTGGACTTCATTATATGCCTTGTGGATCAAAGGCACAATAATGTTGCATATGTCATCTCTTTCACCCATCCACAGAGGTATATCTTCGATGTCATCCATAGGTGGAGGGGGATTTGCGAGTTCAATCCATCCTTTGAAACTCTCCCAGAGATTGGGACAATTTCGTAGGAGGATTCTGATGGGAATTGACACAGGGCAACTCAGGATGCTAGAGAGTGCAGCTCCTTCAAGTCGATCTCATGGTGGTACATTATGTTGTGGAGTTTGTTGTTGGAACAGAGGCTCGAGTACATTATCAATACTTTGTGGGGCCAAGGATTTGGTGCTTGCTTCTCAGCCTCAAATTGAGCTTGTTTCTCAATCTCAAATTGAGCTTGTTCCTTTTGTACCCATTGTTGAAGTACCTAAAAATGAGCCTTCTCCACCTCTGCATTTGGGTATGGATCTTCTTTTATTTGAGGCTTGGGAGTTAATGTGGATGAGCTCAGCTACTCATTGCTTAGTGGAGGTGGAGGCACTTGTGCTTTCTTTTTAAGAAGTCGCTTTGGTTGGATTAAAATGTTAGGGTCCTTGGTGGCCTCTTTTTGTTAGCATGTAATTACATTCACACGTTGTGATATTACACTTGCCAGACCTAGACTTTGATGGTCCACCCCAATGATGCCGATTGGGACGTCAGGCTTAACCTCTATTTGTTGTGGGACCTTGTTTTTCATGGGACAATCCATACAGGCATGTCCTATGCCACAATCTCTGCAGAGTGGTTGGAAAGTAGTGGGGCTACCATGATGAGGGTACTCTGCGATCCAGTGATTTTCTCCACAACCATAGCACTTGATTGGTGCTTGATATGTGTTGGGATGTACTTGATTTGCATAGACTGGTATTAATCCCTCTACGCCTTCTACATAGTACACTAGGTACTCTGCTTTTCATACTCAAATGGCACGTCTACTTCCTCAACTTGTAATTGATGTATTGGAACGGCCTAAGGAGTTGGATTTGGTGCTCTTGGATATGGTCGTGTATTCAGATTCCTGAGTAATTATGGAACTTGTGTCCGAATAGGAACAGGATTTAGCCTCGAAGCTAGGGACACTTGTACAAGTGCTGGTTGTCTATACATTGGCATGGGTGCCACTTGGTCTTGTTGAGGTCGAAGGCGGGTTGTTGTGCATGTTGAAGATGCAACTATTTTCATCATGGCCGACGACGACGCAGATATGGCAACACAACCTTGGCAGTGGATTTGCTTGTGCAGTGATCATGGCTCTTAGGACCGGGCACTCATTTGCTGTATGATTGGCCATATAGTGTGGACACCAGACATTTTCTCGTTGTGGATAAGTCTGAGGTGGCGGCTGAGAAAAGTGAAGCTTTTGTTCCATGGCCTGCATCATGTCTTCTTTCAGCTTCATGGTCATGGCCTCTAGGCGATCTTCATTTGATGTTTTAGTAGTTGAGTTGGATTTGCCCTTTTTTAAGCACTTATCTCATGCATTGGATCTGCCATCATCATTGCTAGTGTCAGAGTCAATCATGCCATCCTCAATGTCAATGATTGCCACATGAGCAACACTGAACGTTTCATAGCTGCTAATCTTTTTCATATCCTTTCAAAAAATTTTCCTTATTCTTGCAACAATGAACCAGGCCGTGAGGTACTTTGCATCGAGGAGTGGGTCACATTTGGTGATTACTCTTTTCATCTTGCCTAGGTACGTGTGTACATCTTCTCGACGGTCTTGTTTGACCTTGCTTAATTGGAGAGCGGGATCATCTTGTAGCCTCTCTGTTTGAAAGCACCTTTTGAATTCTGTTTGAAGCAGGTCCCATGTGGCTCACTCTTCCCCTAGAAGGTCTAGGTACCATTTAGATACTTCATAAGTTAAGGCCATGGGAAACCAGGCCACCTTGGTTTCATGGGGATTGATCTCCACCTGCTCGGCATGCGGCATCAAAATGCTGGAGGAAACGGGCTGGATCTCCCCTATCATTATATTTGGGAAGTTCCAATTTTCCCAAGGGGTGCCTGTCTTGATTGTTATTATTTTTGCGATTAAAGAAATTGTCAGCCTCTGCATCGAGGTCAATATCCCATCATCGTTTGCATGGAGGAGTTAAAGAGATTTATTGAATTTGAGGGGGGGGATTTGGGGTAGAAGATTGTCAGAGGCGGTGGTTGTAGCAGAGTTGTATGCAGATTTGGTGAGTGTTGGAGTCAGATGCATTGGCCGGCGGAGCATAGCTACATGCACATTGGGCAAGAGTTGCAAAGGGTGTCTCTGTAGGTGTGGGTGTTGATGTAGTTCTGTTTGGAGGGTTAGAGTGGTCTTAGTGTTGTAGGTACCATCATGTTAATAATGTGCCTAAGATTGTTCCATGTGTGTAGGGAAATGTGTCGGTGCAGACAGATCATCAATCGGAGGTCATAGCGTAAAGATACGAGCAAATTAGTGCAAAATGAGGCCCACATGGGGGCGCAAATGAGCGAGTGATAGGGATGCCAAAATGGTGTTCAATGGGCTATAAAAATGCCTCGTAGCATGGTGTTTTTGTGTGTGAAATTTTGATTCAAATGGGGTCTAGTTTGGGTCCCAAACGGGCACGATACGGAGTGTTGAAGTAGGGGTAAAATTGGCCTTTTGGGGGGGGGCTTGGTCTTAAGGTTGGTGTGAATGCACTTTAAGTCCAACTGAGGGGTTTAAACCAAGTTAATTCTAGTTAGTCTAACTAGCCTATAATCCTAACTGCCTAGTTACTGTAACTCGACAGTTACTTTAACTAACCTAACTACTTTCCTGAATGCGGCACGCAATGTTGGCTCTTTCCTATGGTTTCCGTAGGAAGAGTAGGGTATTATCAGTATGCAAGGTTCTGAGGCTTTTATCACCTACAGATATATTAGGGTTATTGTTTGTAGTATATGTGTAGCTTAGGACCTTGAGTCATATTCCGGTGAGAGATGTAGGCTTCAGTGTAGTAAGCAAACATAGTGCATGCATGTGTAAAAGAAACGTGCATCATCATGGTTGAGGTAATGAAGGCTTTCGCCTTCATTGGGCGTTGCAGGGTTTAGGAGGAGTTTAAGGGTTAGAAGGAGGTTCCAAGGTTTAGAAGGAGGTCCAAGGTTTAGAAGGAGATTCCAAGGTTTAGAAGGAGATTCTAGAGTTTAGAAGGAGGTTCCCAGGTTTAAAAGGAGGATCCAAGGTTTAGAAGAGGTTCAAGGGTTAGAAGGAGGATCCAAGGTTTAGGGTAGAGTACATGGGGGAGAATTTGTCTCCCTTGTAGATCATGGAGGTTAAGGGTTGAGGAACTAAGGGTTTAGGGGGAGCATAGGAGTGAGAGGAAGAAGGTGTAAGAGCATGGGGGAAAGAAGAGAGAGGAGGGAGGAGGAGGAAGGAGGAGGAGGGAGGAGGAGGAGGAGAAGGGAGGAGGAGGAGGGAGGAGGAGGAGGAGGAGAAGGGAGGAGGAGGAGGAGGAGGGAGGAGGAGAGGGAGAGGATGGGTTGCAAGGTTGGAGGAGAGGGGAGGAGGAGTTACAAGGTTAGGACATGCTTTTGGATGTGGAGTATAAAGGAGCATGGACACTTGAGACAATTGCTTGGAATATCAAAGTAGAACTCAACACAATGCCCCAAAGAGCACAGGCTTCATTCCATTATGGGGTATTTATACAAGTTGGAGAGCTTCTCTCTCTACATGTAGGAATTGTAAGACATTCTCTCTCTACATGTAGAACTTGCATATAGAAGTTGCATGTAGAAGTTGCAAGTTGCATGTAGAACTCGCATGTTGCATGTTGCATGTAGGAGTTGTATGTAGAACTCGCATGTAGGAATCGCATGTAGAAGTTGCATGTAGAACTCGCATGTAGGAGTTGCATGTAGAACTTGCATGTAGAACTCGCATGTAGGAGTTGCATATAGAACTCGCATGTAGGAGTCGCATATAGAAGTTGCATGTAGAACTCACATGTAGGAGTTGCATGTAGAACTCGCATGTAGGAGTTGCATGTAGAACTCGAATGTAGGAGTTGCATGTAGGAATCATATGTAGAACTTGCATGTAGAACATGCAAGTTGGATTATTTCTATCCTTATGCAAGTACAAGTAGAGCTTTGCCGCTACTCTACACACACATTTTGTACTACCTAGATCCATGTTGGTATAGAGACAACAAGGACCCCCCTCTACCAATCAAGGCATTGTAGCGCTTAAAATCTATACCAAGGATCCCCCTCTACCACAATCAAGGGCAATATAGGGCTCAAAACCTCCCATTGCCACCACCTATTTTAGGCCCTCAACATCCACCACCTCGAAAAGTGTGGCTGATACTAAAGTTTAGAGCTAAGTTCTCAGATATGGATAATACTAAAGTGATCATTTGGTCTGATATAACATTGTTGGAGGCACTATCTTCCGACCCTAGTTCCACTTCTAGGATTCTCCAAGATCTAAATTGCATATAGGTGGGTCAAGGTAAGTGGACCCTCGATTGGCCACCTTGTTTCTAGTTTCAAACTCCTTTTGCCCAACAGTCAACTAGCTACCCAACGAGCACTGGGTTATTAACCCAATGTGTGATGGGGTGCTAGAGTGGCTTGCACTGCGATATAATATAGCATGATAGCCAATGCAACGGGTTTCCAATTTTCGCAGGTTCAGGGATCAGCTTGAGTTTCCAATGAACCTGGCCATTCTTAGGGATGTTATGGGTCCTCAAGTTTCTTGGTGCCACTTAGTATGATGATTCCCTTAAAGGAATTTCTCTTGTTCACTTTATGAACACACCCACCCTTATGTCAATTGTTTGGAAGGTACATTTAATATTTCTATGTGGTCGGTGGTGGATTTCAAATCAATGAGTGACCATATTTGACTCACAAGACTCTGTCAACCACCATTGACCATTTAACCTGACATGTTCACTGGGTCATTCACCAGACATGCACTAGGATATTAGCTTGACATACGTAGGGTTGTTAATGCAATGTGTTTGCTAGCTTACTAACCCAACATGTGTTGGGTTAGGGTTGATATCTATTTTGGCCAAGATTTTGTGCATTAATTATGCCAGTTGGCATATTTAATGTCTGGATGCTAGCTGATGTCATAGTGTCAGTCTACTAATGTAATGAAGTCAATGTTGATGTAGCAAACTCAATCATAACCCAATGAGGTCAATGGTAATGTAGCAGATTTTTAACCCAGCATGTGTTGGGTTATTAATGTAGCGTGTTCGTTGCATTATGGTTAATGCAATGCTTCTCTCTGGGATTGCTTGGCTGAGGGAATTTTTGGGATTCTCTGAGCTTTTGGGGATTTTGTGCAGTGTTCAGAGTGCTTAGGGGCTAGTTTTGTAGTTACTCTACCTACTAACAACATGAAGCAACAAAAAGGAATCAAATTTAACAAAAAACAAGCAAGTATGGATCAAAATGGAAGGTTTTCTTCCCAAGATGGGCTGTTTGTCATTCCCAATACCTTGGAACTTCAACCCAACTTTTTTGTAGGATGGGACTTCATCCCAAGTTTAGCAATGATTGTAAGTACTCCATCCTAGATTCTCACAAATTCAATCCTCAAAAATTTACAAAAAATAGCTTGAGTTTCTTACTACCTTCCTCTCACTTTCCTCTACTTTTTCAGCTCCTTCCTTATACAAAATACCAAAACCAAGATCTTGGTAATGGTGGGAGATAATGGTAGAGGCATGTGCAATCAAAAGCATACCTTTAAATCCCCAGAAATGGTGTCACAAATGTGTGGTCTCTGGGGAAGATTCATGTGTCACGGGGATCTTGAAGGAATGCTGAGAGATTACTCCTCCTACTACTCCTTGTGGGAGAAAGGCAAGCACATGTGGTCCAAGCTGAGTATCATGCCAATGGCTTCCAAAGTTGTAGCAATATGAATTCTCAAAAGAAGAAGGGGGGAGAAGAAGGGGAGACGAAGGAGGGAGAAGGGAGGGAGAGGAAAGGGGAAGCATGAAGCAAGAAGGGGGGTGAGAGGCATTCATAAGGGGGAAAGGGGTGTGAGATGAATTCATAAGGGCAAGAGCAAGAGAAACATAGACAATAATTCTTTGAAAAAGAGGGCGATCTTCTATTTCTCAATTTTGCATGTATACAATTGAAGGCCAAAGTCAAACTTTCTACCTTTTATACATAGCACCTTTTGAAGGGAGGGCCAACCCTATTCCTCCTTACCACTCTCCCTATTTCCCATTGTACAAGTGATTGGGCCATATGCCAAGCGAAACTCCATTATTTCCTCTCATTGTTTCCTCCTCTACACTCTATCATGCAAAACATTGCATTGGGAATGTCCCATGGGGTAAACACTTTGCTGATGCATGTAGCTCTATATCTTTTTTATTTTGATCTCTTGTGCTTGATTATTTTCATGGGTTGAAAGTATTCCAGTTGTGATTGGGATGCGATGTAGCTATTCAATTGAGGAACATTTGTAATTGATGATTTTATGCTTGGTGTGTGTCCCATTTTTGTGGTGTATGTCCCCCCAATGAATAAAAATTCATAATTCAATTAGAATTAGTTTCTTCTTTTCCCTAAATTAAAATATTATCCTAAGCTAAGGATTGCAAATGAATTATTGGTGGCTTCTCCTTTAAAGGATAGGTATGGAGAGTGGTACGTTGAAGAGGGAGTTAATGTAGCTATTTTTGGAGCATGACACAATGTACCAACTACTAACCTCTTTTGCTATAGAATGCATATAGTTTTGGGACTCACAATTTTTGAGAGTTTGAGATTCTGATGTTGCAAGACATATGTATTCTAAATTACATGTCTGAACAATTTTGAGTGAATCCATTATGATTTGTGAGGCTTTATCAATAGTAATCAATGAATATATGCAATATTACTCTCCGTTTATGTTGTTCTAGTTGATCGGAAATTGGGAAATCTATTTTACAGTTTGAAGGGAAGAAAAGAAAAGATAAGAAAAGAGAGAAGGAAAGAGAGGAAAAGAGAGGAGAAAAGAGAGGAAAGGAGAGGAGAATAGAGAAAGACAAGAAAGGAGAGAATGAAAGAGAGAAGGTAAGTGAGGAAAAGAGAGGAAAAGAGAGAAGTAAAGGGAGGAAAAGAGAGGAGAAAAGAGAGGGAAAGAGAGTAAAAGAGAGGAAAAGAGAGGAAAAGAGAGGAAAATAGAAGAGAAGAGAAGAGAGGGGAAAAGGAAAAGAGAAGAGAAGGAGAAAAAAGAGAATAGAGGAAATAAGAAAAAAGAGAATAGAGGAAATAAGAGTGGGGAGAAGAGAGGAGAAGAGGGGAGAAGAGAGGATAAGAGTTCCTAGTGTTGAGATATCGAGCTCCACTCGCGATATGCCAGGGTGACCATTGTGCATTTATGTCACCGACTTGTTAGCTGCAGACGCGGTTGGTACACCGCCCACGAATAATAGCTGGATGACAGCTATCCTTATCTACTCTAGTTTGTGGCTCAGTTAGTATGCCACCTTAGCTAGTTGAGTTTGGTTTGAGACCCACATATAGGGTTCTTCTATTTCTTTGTACAAGAGTTCTTTTGGCTTTCACAACTAAGAAGAGGAAAACTGTTTTCAGCCTCCACCTTTGTGTGTATTCCCCCTTTGTGTATGTGAGAAAGCTACAAGTGAGACTCCTTCCCTCTCTCCCACTTTCTTCACATGGTATTAGAGCCTTGTTCATGGTAAGGAGCTCAAGAAAGCAAACCAAGTTCGCGGTGTCCTGGTAAGAGGACCAATGTTGCTTTCCTATTTCGAGTTTGGGAGCAAATCTTTGCAGGTAGCACAGCCAGAAGTGCAAGAGTGCACTGTCTCAGATTGAGACGCCCTTCGTGGTGTGGCGAGAGTGCAGTATATGCTGCGGGAAAGGGGGAAGCCCTCAATGACTTTATTTTTCTGATTCGAGGCCATTTTGGGGCCGTTTTGAAGGCGGAAGTTCTTTGCAGGCACTCAGAAAAAGGCCCTGTTTTTGCTGTGCGACCACTGCTCGGCTGGTCAGTGAAAAGTTGCCGCAAAAATTGCATCGTATGCCTGTGTGCAGAGATATTGGGAGTTGCAGAATCATCCTTGTTGCCTATTGATGCAAAATCGTCACTAGGAAGTGATTGTGTGGTCAAATACCACTTTCGTCAGTTTTGCAGATCTGCCCGTGTGAGGCAAAAGCTGTGTTTTTTGCAGTGACAGAATATTTTGCAGTGTTCTGTAATGGCATCTGATTCTCTTTCACAGATTGTCACTGAAAAGCTTGACAATAACAACTTCCAGGCATGGAAGTTTAGAATGACGAATTTCCTTATGGGAAAAGGCTATTGGGAGTTCATTACAGGAAATGAAGAAGAACCACTTCTTCCTAATGTTCCCAATCAATAGGAAATGCAGGCATTTAAAGGATGGCATGAGAGAGCTAGAAAAGTTATGTACTGGCTGTCTATCAGTATTTCAGACTCTATGATTTTGAAGAGTTGTTTGCTCTTCTAATTTCTGAAGAGCAGAGAAATGGGGGTGCATCTTCTTCAGGAGGAACTTCAAAAGAAACTATCTTCTACTCAAATGCTGGAAGAGGTAGAGGCAGAGGTAGAGGAGGCCGATCTCTGCAGGCCGTGGTAGAAATCAGAATATGCAGCAAACTCAAGAAAACCAGTCCTATGCAGGAGGACGTGGTAACTCTAGAGGCAGGGGGAGCCAAAGAGGCCGTGGTGGATGGCAGAGAGGCCAAAATGCAAACAGCAATGTTGAATGCTACTACTGTGGTAAAATGGGTCATATGGCTAAGGACTGCTACAAAAAGCAGAATGACATTATGAATGGAATATTGCAGCAAGGCAATTATGCATCTTCTAGTAGACAGGGGGATGACAGAAATGAGCATCTATTTATGGTGCAGCATATGACCAATTCTGTGACAAGTGCAGAAGAACGAAATGATGTGTGGTATGTTGACTCAGGTGCGTCAAACCACATGACAGGTCATGCAGAATGGATGCAGGATGCAAGGAAAATGGAAAAACTAGGATTTGTGGAGACTGGTGATGATACTGCACACCCTATTGTGCAGATTGGTAAAATTCCTTTGTCTATGTAGGATGGGAAAAAGAAATACCTATCTGATGTATTTCATGTCCCGAACATCACCAAGAACCTGGTTTCTGTTGGTCAAATGGTTGAGCAGGGCTTGCAGGTCAGATTCAATCCTCATGGATGCTTTGTTGAGGATATGAAAATAATGGTCGCTTGATAGCAAAAGGAAAGAAGAAGGGCAGGATGTTTACATTGGATGCGGACATGCTTGAATTGAGTGCAGCAATGTTTGCACATGGGACCGGTGTAGTTGCAGATATTGATATCTGGCATAAACGCATTGGTCATGTTAATATACAACGACTTAAATCAATGCAAGCCCAAAATGTTGTTGCAGGATTTCCTAAATTCAAGGTTGCAGAAATGCATAAGGTTTGTGAAGCCTGTCAATTTGGAAAATAGGCAAGGAAACCATTTCCTAGGCATGTTCAAGAGAGTAAAAAGCCATTGGAATTAATCCACTCTGATGTATGGACTACTAAAGCTGCATCTATTGGAGGCTGTCACTATTTTGTCACTTTTATTGATGACTTCAACAGAAAATTTTGGGTGTATTTTATGAAAAAGAAAAGTGAAGTGTTTGGGCACTTCAAAGCTTTTAAAGCTATGGTTAAAAAAGAAACAGGCCTGCAAATAAAATGCCTAAGGTCAGATGGAGGGGGAGAGTACCTCTCAAATGAGCTTGCAAGGTTCTTGCAGGAGCATGGCATAAAGCAGCAATATTCATGCAGTCATACCCCACAGCAAAATGGAATTGCAGAAAGGAAAAACAGGCATATTGGAGAGGTATCTCGGGCCATGCTAAATGAAAAAGATCTACCAGATTATTATTGGGCTGAAGCAGTTGCTACAGCAGTTTACATAATGAGCAGGACTCCCACTGCAGCAATACATGGCATGACGCTAGAGGAGATGTATACTGGTAGGAAACCAGACATTTCTCATTTGAAAATTTTTGGTTGCATTGCCTATGTTCATGTGCCAGATGAGTTGAGGTCCAAGTTGGATCCAAAAGCTAAGAAGTGCGTCTTTATTGGTTATTCTCTGCAGCAGAAAGGGTATAGATGCTATAACCCTTCTACTCGTAAGTTTACAGTGAGCAGAGATATTGTTTTTGATGAGATGAGCAACTGGTATAAACCACTAAATGTGATGATTGATGTAGATGCACAAAATGGTAATGCTGCATAGAATTCAATGCAACAGTCACAAAATATCAGTGGACCTGCAGTGTCATCTAGCAGTGGTTCACATACTTCGCCATGAACAGGCAGATTGAGATCAGGAGAATCTCCTCAAAGCAATGCAGATAGTGGTACGCAGGTATCACGAAAAGGAAAAGAGAAGGTAGATCAGCCCATGTTTGATGTGAATGCAGGTCACTCTTATGTGGATGGTGAATCCAGTGGCTCAGAACAGAGCATTGATGATGAGTTGGGTATTCCTTCTGTTGTTACACCTGGAGTAAGGAAGACCAGGGATGTTTTGAGAGCACCTGGAAGTGAGCCTGTTTTGCACAGGTCTACCAGAGCTAGGTATCTTGTGGATAGGCTGAAATATGATGGATTTACAGCCATTCACTATGCCTATATGGTCAAAGTGATACAGGAACCAGAACCCACTTCTTTTGAGCAAGCCATGGGAAATGAAAAATGGGAGAAAGACATGGATGAAGAAATGGATGCCTTGGAAGCCAATGCTACATGGGAATTGGTGCCTTTGCCTAAAAACAAGAATGCAATTGGCTGTAAGTGGGTTTATAAGATCAAGCACAATGCAGATGGTTCTGTGAACAGATACAAGGCAAGATTAGTTGTCAAGGGGTATGCACAGACATACGGCATTGATTATGAAGAAACATTCAGTCCGGTTGCAAGGATGGCAACTGTAAGAGCAGTCATTGCTATGGCTGCATCAAAGGGATGGTCTTTATACCAGATGGATGTAAAGAATGCCTTCTTGCATGGTGATTTGCAAGAAGAGATCTTTATGGAGTAGCCAGCAGGTTATGTTCATGCTATTCATCCTGAGTTTGTTTGCAGGTTGAAGAAAGCCTTGTATGGCTTGAAGCAAGCACCTAGAGCATGGTTTGACAAGATAGGACAGTATCTTGTCACTATTGGCTTTCAGATTTCCAAGGCAGATTTCTCACTCTATGTGAGAAAAACAGAGAAAGGGATTATGCTGCTTGTCATTTATGTTGATCATTTGATCATCACAAATGATAGTGATGAAGATATCCTTCATGTGAAAATGCTATTGAAGCAGAAGTTTGAGATGAAGGATTTGGGAGAGCTGCGTTATTTCTTGGGCATTGAGGTGATTAGATCATCAAGTGGGATACAGCTCTTGCAGAGGTAGTATGGATTGGACATGCTGTCCAAATATGGGATGATAGGCTGTAAGCCTATTTCAGTTCCTTTGGAGCAGAATGTGAAGCTGAGCACAGATGCAGGTGAGCTTCTGGAAGACCCTACTATGTACAGACGCATAGTAGGAAGTTTGATTTATATGACTATTACCAGGCCAGATTTAAGCTATGCTGTTGGATTGGTAAGTCAGTTTATGCAGGCTCCAAGGAAACCGCATTTGGATGCGGCGAGACACATACTCAGGTATGTGAAGTCCACATTGCAGTATGGACTATTTTATGAGGCTGGGGTTCAGATACAGTTGCATGGATACACTGATGCTGATTGGGCTGGTAGTATTTTTTATAGACGATCTACCAGTGGATATGTGTTCTCTTTTGGGAGTGCTGCAGTCACTTAGAGCAGCAAGAAACAGCCTACAGTTGCCTTGTCGAGCACAGAGGCTGAGTACAGGGGTGCAGCAATGGCTGCATGCGAGGTAGCTTGGTTGCATAAGCTACTCTATGATATGCATCCATCTACAGATGGGCCAGTTGTCATTTATTGTGACAACATGAGCAGTATACACTTGGCAAATAACCCAGTCTATCATGTTAGAACAAAGCACATTGAGGTGCATTATCACTATGTCCGGGAGAAGGTTTTACTAGGTCTTATTGATCTAGTTTATGTTAGCACAGAGGATCAGGTAGCTGACATATTCACGAAAGCATTGGGTGCAGAGAAGCTGCGCAAGTTCAGAGACCTGCTTGGTGTACAGGAATTGGGATTGATGTCATACTTCTCACTTGCAATGAGTGCAATGATAATACAACCTCTCAGTAAGCCACTTTGTGCTCCCAAGAATTGGCGCATCATTTGACAAGCTTCCACTCATCCCTTCCATCTGCACACCTCCAAAATCACAACACAAAATACAAGGAAATGTGAAGAGAGTGGGAGAGAAGGAAGGAGTCTCACTTGCAGCTTTCTCACATACACAATGGGGGAATATACACAAAGGTAGAGGCTAAAAATAGTTTTCCTCTTCTTAATTGTGAAAGCCAAAAGAACTCTGAGTACAAAGGAATAGGTGAACCCTATATGTGGGTCTCAAACCAAACTCAGCTAACTAAGGTGGCATACTAACTGAGCCACTAACTAGAGTACATAAAGATAGCTGTCATCTAGCTATTATTCATGGGCGGTGTACCAACTACATCTGCAGCTAACAAGTCAGTGACATAAATGCACAACGGTCACCCTGGCATATCACGAGTGGAGCTTGATATCTCAACACTCCCCCTCAAGCTCAATCCCAATTCCTACACACCAATCAAGTCTCTAAACTTGCGCAACTTCTCTGTTCCCAATGCCTTCGTGAAAATGTCAGCTACCTGATCCTCTGTGCTAACATAAAATAGATTAATAAAACCTAATAGAACCTTCTCCCACACATAGTGATAATGCAACTCAATGTGCTTTGTTCTAGCATGATAGACTGGGTTATTTGCCCAGTGTATACTACTCATGTTGTCACAATAAATGACAACTAGCCCATCTGTAAACTGATGCATATCATAAAGTAGCTTATGCAACCAAGCTGCCTCACATGCAACCATTGTTGCACCACTGTACTTAGCCTGTCTGCTTGACAAGGCAACTGTAGGTTGTTTCTTGCTGCTCCAAGTGACTGCAGCATTCCTAAAAGAGAACACATATCCATTGGTAGATCGTCTATCAGAAATAATATGCCACATCATCTTCTTCTCCACCCTCCATCTTGTTCTTCATTTCTGCCCTCTTTTTTCTAGATTTTTCTTAGCTTTGTTCTCCTCCATTAAGTGACCATTCCCAACATACCCCCCCTCAAGGGTTTGCCTCTTGCTATGTTAAGGATACATCTAGTCACATAGTTTCTCATTGCATCTCATGGTGGTCACACATGCCATCTCATGGTGGTCAAGGATAAATCTATGGCTAGGATCTCATGCTAGCAAAGGTGCCCAAGGGTCAAGGTTTACAAAAATGGGATAAACCAAACACACATTTCACATTGGAGTACCCAATCATACTATGGAGTATTGCCACCTAAAAAGATTTTCTCTACAGCTACTCTCCAAGAGACAAGCCCAAGAAGAGGAGAGGAATGACTCTCAAGAGAATGAAGCATTTCATGTGAAGAAGAGCTGCATCAACAACAAAGAAAATCTTGCTAAAGGAAATACTCCATGAGCAAATGAAGAATCAAACTTGGTGGTAGAAGATAAAGACTATGCCTTTTGAGCACTTTGTCTTTTGAATTTTATTTATCATCACTTGGTCAATTTTTAAGGTTCTCTATCTAGAATAGTACTCCAAAAAGAATGTTATGTGTTTTGTCTTTTGTAAATCACCTCTGGTCACCATATGATGTAGGCCATGTGATGTGTTTGCTCCCATGGGGCTCCCATGGTACCTCTTGCAGACATGAGAAACTAGGTCCACACAAAGGCCTATGATTAATCCTTGTACGTGCAAGAGAGATAACCATTTGGGGGGGTCTATTCCATTTTTGTAAAACCTTGACCCTTGGGCACCTTTGCTAGCATGAGATCCTAGCCATAGATTTATCCTTGACCACCATGAGATGGCATGAGAAACTATGTGACTAGATGAATCCTTGACTTAGTAAGACGCAAACCCTTGAGGGGGGGTATGTTGGGATAAATGTGATCAAGGGCTTGCTAGGTGCATGTGTGCATCCACTAGTAGTCATATGGCTATGCATGTGTGTGTGTGTGTGTGTGTGTGTGTGTGTGTGTGTGTGTAGAAGAGGCACACTTAGTGCCATAGACCATGACACAGGTGATGATGTAATGCAAAGATCCCCACATGGGGTGGTGCCTATGATTGTGGAGTTCCTATGATTTAGGAGATACCTCCATTGATGTAGGAAAGGTGCATTTGATTTAGGACACCCTCTCTTCATTTCTATAAAAGAGGGACTTCCCTCTCACAATGGATAGAACACCCATTTGAATATCTCATGTGTTCTCACTCACCTCCATGATGAAGCTCTCCTCTCTCCCCAAGTTCCAACATTTTTTTGGCAAATAGGTTTTAAATAACAGTTTTTTTTTCCCGTGCTAGGGAACATCCTTAGTAGCAAAATTGTCCTCGGTATCTGAATTGTGCACCAGATCTTTCTTCATCTTCAAGATCTGTTATTGGTGCATACAAAATCAGTACATTGCTAGACGTTAGCTTGAATTCTCCCACAATCCACACTGTACTAATTTTCCATTGAAAATCTTTCTCATTCTTATTGAAGTATTGATCAACAACCCGCACTTGATTGCCGTCTTATGCTTTGATTATTGCAACCATATGATTGATGATTTCAGGCTCGACATGATGTTTGCAGTGAGTACAGTTGTAAGTGTTCTTCCCTATTTGTTGCAACCCAACCTGCATCTTGCAAAGTGTACAAGCAATGTAGAATGGCCGAGCGGTTTGGATGAATGTTAATTCACCATAAATCTGCACAAGGATTAGCGTTTTAGTAAATGGGATACTGATTGATAATAATAATTACGGTAAAAACCACATGTATTATACTCTGCATCGCCCACCGAGTCAACATTACTCTCTTGGTCTTGGTAATGTTCAAATACCTCTGTGAGCCTCTTTATAGTATCCTCTTCAGTCATTGGTGTTGCTATTGACTAGGCAACAAACTGCAACTGCTTCCTAGTCGTATATCTTCTAGTTATTGTGTTCTTAATCACACATACAGTGGTACATCCTTCATTCACTGCACACAACATCTCGTCCTTGATGTGCTCATGTTCACTATAGAATGCCAATTGCAAAAAGAAGGCAAATAATGCACAACAATAATAGTATTATTAATAGCCCTGATTGCAATTGGAAAATAGGCATGACAGCAAGACTACTTACAATTGAGCAATCATCTGGACCCGTTCCATTGGTCACCTTTAAGAAAGAATTTGAGAATCTTTCGCTCGTATTTATTCTAGCATCTTCCAAAACAACAATTGCAATGTCGCCAGTTGGATATGTTTTCGGACTCTGTAGCAACTTTGCTATGGTTGTATTATCATAGAAATTCAATTGGCTTGTAGGGGCTAGCTATTAATACCGTGATAATTGTAGTTGCTGTCACTTTTAATGTGAACTCAGAATCCCCTCTCTCAAATTTTGTCTTTTTCTTCAAAATCCAAAAGTTCTCGATTCTCACGTAGTTACCATGCCTGATTATTTCCTTGTGTTTTTTAATCAACTCTTTATCAAGCTGCAGTGTGATCATTGTGAGACCACCTATATCAATCAAGTCTACTCTTATGTTTGGGTAGGATAAATTTATATTCTTGTCATACGTGCTGTAATGGTTCAAAATTAATCCCCCAAAAAGAATGTTCTACATGTTTGGAATTATATCCTTTATCATTACCACTTGCAACTCAGATGTCATGTCTTTTCTCTATGCGTTATTACTACTTGTGATAGCGCGATTGTTTTTATTTGATGTAGTTGACATTTTTCTTTAGTGCTTCACCTGCAATATAATAAATTCTAGGGTGGCCATTTTATTAAAAAAATACCCTCAATGAATGCACCCTTATCCTAGAAGATGCGATTTAAAAAAATAAGATTTTTAAAGGATCTGTTATGACTTGGGACATTTTGTTAGGTAGTGCTTTAATGACATAGTGAAGCAAGAATTGTAGGTTTGACAATGTATAAAAAGAAGAGTCAACTTGAAGCATCATTAACTGCAAAAAGTTGCTAGGAGCATGTACAAGAAAAATATATAGTTTTAAGGCACAATACTCCAAACAACCAAATGATATAACAATAGCAACAACTAGATTAGAATGTCTTTAATCATAAACTAAGTGGAGCCTATCACAGAGCTACATGCCTTGCTCATCGTCATTGTCTCTACAAATAGCAGCACCCAGTGCATTATTTTCACCTATTTGCTTCAGTTGTGCCTTTCCCAAGGGAAGCATATCGACCAATGGACTCATGTACGGGTAACATTGTCAATGTATGGTCCCATTGACTAATTTCAAAACAAGTTTAATAGACTTTGGGTCGAAGCCATAGATTGGTATTAGACTTTCTTGTTGTAAACCCATAAAGAGCAACGTATTAGTTGTCCACCCAACATTTTTGGAGGCCATTAAGAGGCTGTGTAAGTAGCATTCTGTTTTACTAATTGCAACCTCCTCTTGTAAACCACACAACCAACTAAAAACACCCCATCTAATGTACAAGAATAGCCGAACAATGAATGGCATGACATTGGGTCTCCCAACCACGAAACGCTGCTATGTACTTCGACAGCTGTAGTAGACCCATCATATGTCAGTCCAAGCTTACTTATCTTCTGGAGGTAAAGGATTGCATGGCATGTAATAACCCTGTGTTTTGATGTAGGCACATCCTTAAATCTCACAAGCAAAAATGCATAATATAGTAAATCAGGCCTACATAGAAAACCCAACCATGTCACCCTTCCAACGCGGCTATATAATATTTAATTTTTACACCATCCAAATTGAAAGACCGAACAAAGTTTTCTATGTCATCATTGGGTGTGATCTAGGTGTGTCTACGTAGCTTCACTAGGCCATCGCATTGTAATGTTCAGGAACTTGCGCGAGTTATCGTAATCTCTCAACCCTTCAATTTGGTTTTTAAGCTGATATCGAAGCTCATACAATTGTTCGATTGTTGTGGCTATTAAATAACACATGGATTCAACAATTAGAATATGGACAATTGAACCGCTTCTCCTCCTAGTATAAAGATTTCTTATGGTTGGACTCTTGATAAAGCCATCATGTAGTAAGAAATATGTGAAAGATACCCCTTTAGGGGCCTTGACTAAGCACTTCACTATTTTCTGCAATGTGGATAGAGCAATCAATAGTCAAATAAATGCCAACTTGTTTTGCATCCTTGTGTTATCAAAAAAGTCCCTGGCAATCCGTTTCCTTAAAGTTGAGGAGAATGCTAATTCTTTTGGACTAGCCATGGCACCTGCAACTACAAACAAAAAGCATACACTTTCTTTAGGGACAGAGGAATATAACATAGCTAGTGTGATAACTATGGATAGATTCACCGTGCTTTCAACTTGAAAGAAGATAAAAATGATATCTATCTATTGTGTGTGTGTATGCATGGACAAAGCCCAAGAACAGCTCTCACTATAAGCTTACAAAGGCAAGAAAGCTATGTTATCGTTAGTACACAATGAGCAGCCAAAGAATTGCAACATCATAATAATGAGAGATGCTTAGTCATGCCTTTCTCTCATTCTCTCTTTTTTAAAAAATGATCCCAATAGAATAGACCAAGGTAACAACGGTAAACAATCACATGTAAAAATTTAAGAAGGTTACATTGCAATGTGCTTCTTTTACTAACCGGCGGATACATCTCTAATAGGAACAATCTCTTGTGATGACTCTCTTATTTGTTAAGTGTATGCAATAGAATGGAACAAGGTAGCTATGGTAAAACATCATACATAAAAAATTAAAGCATGGCTATATTGCAATCAACTTCCGCAATGGGCCACATACAATCACTAGGATCAATGCCTTGAGAGGAAAACAAGCAAAAGCAACATCTAGAAACATTTGCCTATTAGGATCCTCTTTAAGCATGCCTGTTGAGACGTGCTTAATTAGCCTAATATTGGTTATTCAGTGACTATGGCGCAGTGAAATATTAAATTATGGAACGTTGTCCTATACATAGTAACTACATTTACAAAGCCCTGATAGTATCCAACCTAGTGAAAATATATATGTTGTAGCTGTCCATGGTCATTTGGTTTTACCGTCGAATACTTCAGGTGCCAACCACTATTTACCAGCAGCAAAGATTTTTTGTCCATCTGCGTTATTTTGTTGTACTCAGAATCTATTTCTTTTGGCTACCTAGGCAACAAGTTACCTTTAAATATTTTCCCACATGTCGCATGGTCCCAATTGCAAATGCCAACCCGCACCTGCCCCTCAGTTGTATAATCTAGTTAAACATTCCCACGATGTAAATTATTGTGAATCCAACTCTTCTCATGCAAAGCTTGCAACTCTAGGCAAAGAGCATAGGCAATGGTGCGAAGGTCATAGTTTGTTGAAGCCTATCAAAGTGCAGTTGGTTTATAGCTGAGCCTTTATGCACCATGTAAAATAAATCATATAATGTGCCTCCATTAAAATAAGGCATAAATACCCAATGTGGAGGACCCATCGTCAGAGCAAGTGCTTGCACCAACACATTGTGCTTTAGTTGCATAGATTCTTCTTTTCAGAGATTTTGTGAACTTCATTTCTGCAGTGCCCTTAAAAGATTTGGCTACAAAATGCTTACCTAGATCTAGACCTGCAACTCCTTGTATCCTAGCCAAAAAAATATCACCCTCAGTCCCGGAACCAATCCTTTTATCGGTAAGCACCTCGTATGTGTCTTGTGGCAACCAAATGACATAGCTGCTTGTTGAGAACATTGTATTGACAGAAGTTGCTCTCAACCTGGCACCTACACCCATCGATAATCCAGATCTATACGTGCTTCTATAGGGTCAATTTTCTACTTGGCCAATGCAATTACCTTAGTTTGAGTTCTTCGTACCTTTTGCTTTACCCATGGGCCATGTCTCCTCCCAAAGATCCAGCTTTTCGCTTGAAAATGTAATGCTACTAGAAATTTGGCATGGCACTTAATGTTTCCCATAATTGTCATGATTTATATGTCTATCTCCAATGACCATACATCATGCGCTATATTTTCTAGTTGTGCATGGATGAGCAACACATTCTCTTGGTTGCTAAATTTTTCCATGGTGACTTTCTTGAAGACATCTAATAATTTATCATCGAGACCGATCTTCTGAATCATGCTTGCATCCATTTTTGAAATGGCTAGGATCACCTCCCACTATATATAGGTATATAAAATTTTCCATTCTCTTGTTTCACTCCCATTTCCCATACCTACATCATGAAACAAATACCTTAAAGATATGTTGAACAACATTTCGAAACAAAGAGATGGTTACGTAAATCAAATTATAGAACTTACAAGAACAATATCCTTAAATCACAACATGGATCACAAAGAAGGATAATGGGACAAAGAGAAGGAAATATAGTTTTGCCATACAAAATCAAAGATAGGAGATGTAGCATCAAAAAAGCATAGAAAATATCATTTAATCCAAAAGGGCATTGTACTTTTCTTTAAAAAAGACACATGAAAGACGTATATTAGTGTTGGAATCCTATTACTTTTGCATATTTCCCTTCATGGTAAAACCTAAGTTTTTCCTTAGGCAAACATGGCACAAGCACATTCTGAGCATTGGCATAATTAGGCTCCCCCTAGCCCATGCACTAATCACTGACATCTATAGTCTTGACAACACCTAAATGGCATATAGCGACCATTATATCTATATGCTTCTTTGTCATAGGTCTGTCCTAGGTCATGTTCCCACACTCAAATAATATCCTCTCATCATGATCATCATACAGTAGATGAGGATAGTCCTCAACCAGATACCTTGCAATATTATGGGCCACCCCCTCAAAATATTGTAAGGCTTGGTAGATGTCCATTGCCCCTGGCGAGATGAGCATCAAGACAAGTCACATATGGAGCCTTTCAAATCGTCCCAGGTAGTGCATTATCTGAAGAGTGTTTCAATTTCTTTGCATTGGGCTCATCTTCCTCTAAGTCTTTATTGGGACTCTCTGGATGCATGGCCCTATCCATATGCAAACCTAGGACTGGCACACACTTAGTCTCATTGAAAAATCTTAATTTATCCTTTGGTACAATATTGCAAAAAAGGTTTCGACAATGCACAAAGTAAGGGACAAACCAGCCGAAATATGAATAATGCATATCAACACATGTGACGATTCCCAATTTGCAGATAGTAGCAATTACATTATTTAAGTATGGCAACATCTCTATGCCCCAAGGGACTTCATCACCGTAGAATGATAGTATCTCCTTTCTAGGTAGATACCATAAGTAGGAAAAGTCTTCGATGATATAAAGGGCCATCACAATAGATGCACTTTGACATTGTGCATCCATGGATCTCTGAATGAGACTTTGCAGCATTTTTTTATTTACCCTTATACAGAGCAAAGTAAATAGAAATCAATACATAAATCAAAGTCTCAATCTCACACTGCACTATATATTATCCATCATCCTAGTAAATAAACATGCTAACCGAAACAACAAGTGCGGATCATTCTAGGTCATTAGTCATTGACAAATTCCACAAAGTAGATGGCACTAACATGTACTCTTTAATGAACCATTTTGGAAGAAAAGAACTACAGGGAAGAGAATATATTGACCACTACCTACAAAACCCTTACGTGTTATTTAAGGTGACATCAATGGTTTCTTTCAAAAATATCCCAAAGCAGATGGAACTCTCTAATTAACCATTTGAAAGGAAAGAATAGCTAGAAAGAGAACATATTGACTACAAGACTGGAACTAGTATGCATTCACCGATGCCTCCTATCCCCTTTTGTTTTGCAAAAAGATTCATTTTTTGGCCAATCTTTGACATAGAGCACTTTTTAATAATCAATTGTATTCCTATGATTCTAAAAGTATGTTTAACCCTACATATGTCCTAACACATGAATTCCACGTGCCATTTGAGCAAACCCTTTCGGGAATACCCCAAAGCTGATGGAACCAACATGTACTCTTTAATGAACCATATGGAAGAAAAGAACTACCAAGAAGAGAACACATTAACAATACTTGCAAACCCCATGTGCCCCATGTGCCATTTGAGCAAACCCTTTCGAGAATACCCCATTAGCAAAAGAATAGATTAGCTTGATAGCAATGATAGTATAGAATAGAATGCTTAGAATAGATTAGCAGAAAGCTTTGGAGCAATAAGGAATCAATTCACAAATTGTACAGATAGAACATCAATTCGCAAACTCACTATAGGATAGTTTGCAGACGAATAGCTTTAGAATAGGACAAAAAGCATAGGATTTGCGATTTCATTTGCGAATTGAGATAGGTTAGAAGAAAGCATATGATTTTTGATTTCATTTGCAAATTGATGATAGGTTAGAAAGCAAAGCGAATAGCTTTAGATTCGGATAATAGGTTAGATAATACATATTAGGTACATAAGGGGTTAGATAGATAGGTTAGTCGTTAGCTAGCATTTTAGTTATAAAGCTAGTTAGCAAGCATAAAGTTAGTCTTTCTATTTCACCTTTTTTTTCTTTATATTTTGCTTTATATATATATATATATATAGTTGCATAGTTAGCAATAGTCTTTATAGTTCACCTTTTCCCCCCTTATATTTTACACACACACACATGTAAGTAGGCATATACACATGTATATATATATATATATATATATACATGTAGGTATACATATGTAGGTCTATACATATATACATAGGTACATCTCTCTCTCTCTCTCTCTCTCTCTCTCTCTCTCTCTCTAGATAATATATACTAATATATACATATGCATATACATATACATATACATACATACATACATACATATATGTGCATGTGCACATACACACATGTAGGTGTTCTTTTATTATATATATATTTTTAGTTTATTTAGATAGTCTTTTACTCTTAGAAAATCTTCTTAGTTCTATTTGTGTGTGTGTGCACATGTGCGTGCACGTATGTGTATTTTAGAATTTACCTGACTAAAAGAGGCTTTAATTTGGGCTCTAATGAAGAAGGTCCGATTGAGAGAAAAAGGAAGAGCTCCTTATTTACTCAAATGGTTCTTGCCTACACTAATGGTTTCCCAATCTGGCAAGCATGATTTTGAATACTACCTATTGCAATGGTGGCAACATGCATTTTTCTCTTCTTTGGCACTCATTGCTATTGACATATGCTCATGGGTCCTCGATCGACATAGCTTAGGTCTTGGTAGCAGTCCTTCGAAACATGAATATCAAGGCTTCAGAGATCATTTCAGGCCTCCAATCTCGTAATTTCCAAATTTCCAATTGTTCTTATAGATTAAAAAAAGCAAACCACTTTTTCTCCATTGATTTTTAAAATATCATTCTCTATCTTTATTATTCCATGAATTCAACATATTTAAAATAATATTTTATCAATATCATTTAAAATAAAAATTTAAATATATTTCTATTATTTGAAATCGCTTCCTATCTTTAATATTCTATGGCTTAAAAATGGGTTAAACATCAAGAAAAGATTGAAAGAGTTCTAGGATTTCTATTTGGTAGAAGAACCTTTGCAAGTACAAAATGAAATAGCTTTACACCGTGGCAAGCCACGGGCTTCCCACTAGTATATATAGTATGCGTAGAAAAAGATAAAAAAGTTATATATGTAAGTAAGCTTTTATATGTATATATATATATATATCTTGTAAGAAAAAGGGAATAGAAATATGTGTGCGTGTGTGTGTGTGTGTGTGTGTGTGTATGTGTATGTGCTGTGTGTGTGTGTGTGTGTGTGTGTGTGTGTGTGTGTGTGTGTGTGTGTTTTGGGGGGGGGACTTAGTAAATAAATTAGGAAAAAGAAAAAGAGGTTACAAGATACATACGGGGAGTTTAGTAACTAGGCAAAACTTTATAAGGGGGTACACTATAAAAGTAAGTTTGGGGAGGAGGCGGGGTGGGGAGGTAGAAGAATTAAAAAATATTTGCGAAAGAAAAAGACGTTTTGAAATACATAGCAAGGGGACAATAAGTAGGCAAATTTAAAAGGGGTTAAATTGTAACCATAAGGCAGGGGGGAAAACGGAGTAACTTGTAAACTATATGTGAAGGTAAAGAGATGGGTTAAAGTGGGTATGTGTGTTTAGATTTAATAATCCCATCAATAAATGAACCATACAATTAATTCAATCATTTGGATGATAATAAAAAGTTGCATATAATAAATGGATTGAGATTTTTAAGAAAATAAAATTGACATAACTTTGACCTGAGTAACATGACCGAAAATATAATTTTTCTTTATATTGAGGTTGCACATTTAAGCAAAGAAATAGTACAAACATATTAAATCCATCAGGTAGTCCAAGCTCGGAGGTAAAGGTCCACTTAACTGCTACCTGTAAGAAAATAATACGTCATCTGTGCTCAACAGATAACAGGATCTCGTACGCAAGAGAGAAAACAAGATAGTATGGAGAATCAAGAATTTGATTACTATAGAACTGATACATTAGATGGCACTGCCTCCCAACTGTGCGCTCTTATGAAAGAAGCTTCGATGGTGTGCTGGAAACAGTAGAAGACGGAGGCTAGATGCTAAGGAATCAGGGTTGCTATAGCCAGTGATGAAATGGGCTTCATGGGCTTGCTCTTATATAGCCACCAGTCGTAGTTAGTTAGGCTCAATTGGGTGGCCGACCCAGTCTACCCAAAACGGTCGACTGGGGGTCAATCCTAAAATAGGCCACCGACCATACGATAGAACCGGTGTGCAAAATAGAGCAACTAACCTACGCCTTCCGTTCGGCCCACAGCCATCCAAGATCATATGAGGCTCCAAACGGGCCCCGCAACCCGAGAGTGGGCTACCTTGAGAAATGCTCGGTCTGCCCTTAGTTCGGTCAGTCAAGGGATGCCTTCCCGCACTTGCATATAGCCTAGTTGGCGGTGTGCCAACTCTATCTGAAGCTGTCCAGCCATCAGGCCACACATGGCCCCCATCTAGTGTCCAAACCAGGACCTACCGGATAACCGAGCTACTCAAATTCCTTCTCCTCATATGGGGGGCTTACAAGTAGAGTTCGTTGGTTCCCACGTAGTTACATGAGAGTGGAGAATTGATATCTAACACTACCATCCAAACCAACCAATTGTTAGAACAATAAAGTTGAATTTGGGTAGACAGGTAATGCCTGTATCCCCTGGCTTGTTATCGATTTACCAAAGAACAAGAACAAACCTTTTGGAATTCTATGATAAAAAGGAGTCCTAAATTAATTTAAGAACATCGGTGGGGTTTACATTTTAAAGAATTCCACTAGATTGAACACATCCTAAGGGAGGTAATCCACACCCTTTAAATGATTCATTACCAAAAAGGCTGACCATCAAGATTCAAAAGGCATAATGAAAAGTAAAGTGATAGAATGGGGGGTATTCCATGCCGATTAGTGCAAACATTATTGTCTTTGCAAATGCCAAAGGAGGGTAGTCCACACCCATACAAAAGTGACTTCACTTTTTGAAAAATTAGAACAAAGGGGGAATTACAAGGGGGATATTCCACTTCCCTTAGATCAACTCTTTTTGTTGGAACTAAACCATCATTCAAGGGGAGGAATCCACACCATTAATTAAAACCCACCCTAATAATTTTGAATAGAGTACTTGAAAAAGTTAGAAAATTTTGAATGATAAAATTTAAAATATTAATTTATGAGTAATTAAATATATATTATTAGGCCAAAAAGTGGCCACATAATGACACCTTGACCATAGAGTAAGAGAAAGAAACAAAAATAATAATGAACTATACATATATATATCTTTATATATCATACTTGTAAAAAAAGAAATAAAAATGAAACAAGTGTGAAATTGAAATTATATATAGATATATATAAATAAATAATTATATAAAATGTTAGAATTAAAGAGCTAAGAATATACTAATAACCGATAAAGAACTAAGTTTATACTAATAAGAAGGCAAATGATTTTTTTTAAAGCACCTATAGGAATAGAATGAACTTTTAGAAGGCATAGACCTTTTTTGTAAAATAAAAAAGTAAGGAGGACTATAAGTTTTTACTATATGTGAATATATCAACACCACAAGTTATAAATTATAAATAAATAATTAAGGGGTTGGGGGGGTGAGTTAGGCACATTAAATAAAAGGGCATGAAAGGTTAGGAAGAATAACTTAAGGAAGAAGGAAAAGTTACAATTAAGTTTATGAAAAGACAACATGTAGCATTATACATGAAGAACCAAATGTAGAAAAAGAGCACAGAGTAATCCATGAGAATTAAAGCTAAAGATATTGTATAAGTAAGAAAACAACCAACTAAATAAAGGCACCAAAAACGAGAAGTTGCCCATGTAACATAAGAGTATACATACGGCTAATCTAAAAGGAGGATCACATAAAAAGAGAAGCCTGAAGAAGCAAATGGAATGAATAAAGGATCTGGCATGAGAGCACAACGCAAGGATGTAACCCACACGTCACTAGCTTAGAGCCAAAAAATGGGAGATGACCGTGGAAGTCTAAAAGAGCTATGAGCTAATCGGACAAGGAGACGTCACTAGAGAACCACCAAAACAAGCCAGTCCAAAAAGGAAATTAGTCAGGGATAGTGTTATGGATAAATTTGACCAAAGTAAAAAGGCATAAATATGAGTGTGTGCTTGTACGTGTGGTAATAGTATAATAAAATATGGAGTGCATAGGGTCCAGGGTTGAGGTGGCAGGGCATGACCATGTGACACCCTTCCATGTAAGAGGACCCATAAGGTGTGTTGTACATAATCCATGGTAGTAATATTATAAAATGTTAAGGTGGCATGGCTCCTCCATGTGCCACCCCTCCACCTAAGCAGTCCCATGCCAGCATTTAGTGAGATATGGCCCAAAGTCCATGGGAGAAGAATATAAAATAGGTGGAGATGGAAATTATATTGGGTTATTCCCTCCATATAGGATAGGCCCATGTGGGGGAGGTATAGAAGGTCTAAGAGTGCAAGTTAAATAATGGGGAAAGTAGGAGGAGGTGGCAAGATTCCTTGTGCCAACCCTCCACTTGTCCTCCTAGATGTTTGAACATATTATAAAATTGGGAAGAGACCAAGGGAGTATCATAGACTTGGGATATGGGAGTTGATATATGTGGAAAAATGTGGCCAAGCATTATCACACACAATTGAGAGTGCGTAACCGCCTAGCCCACATGGGAGACTCTTCCACACACACCATGCATGTGGGAGGATGCATTTATTGGGAGAGACCCTCTCTCTTGGCTATAAAAGGAGGGGGCTATTCCTTGATGAGACATGCTCATTCTTGTAAAGCCACCTAGCTAGTACTTTGATTTTCCCTTCCCTTCCTTTCAAATAAAGCATGACCCTCTTCCCTTGATGTCTCCATCTCTACATTCCTCCTCCACCCATGTGCATACTGCTCTTTCCCCTCTCCCTCTCCCCTTGTGCCATAGTCTCCCTCTTCTTTCCCTCCCCTCTTAATCCCTTTTACCCACCTATGTTAACGCTCCTCCCCTCATGTTCCCTATTCCTCTATGGCCCTCGAGCATCGCCATACCTATCCTCTAGCCTCTTGTCTTGATTTCTTTTCCGGCTAATAGAAATGGTGTGGCTGCTGGGATTGAAATCTCCATGGCTAGTGGTGTAAAATCTGTTACTCCTACGACTAGGTGTGGCTCTGTGGCCTCTTCCGTGTGCAATTCTCTACTTTTGCACCTCCAAACTATGTGCCTTCCCTATCTCTACGGCTGCAAAACCTCCTTGCTTTTGCGCTTCCAGTCTGCCTGCTTTTTGCTCACGGTTCCTACATGTATTCTGGCTGGCAAATCTTCTACTCTATAGAACTCTAGCATCTGTGCTCCCTCTGAGTTCTTGCGCATGCATTCGCCTGTCTACTATATACACCCATGCGCATCGTGAACAGATCGCGACAATTTTCTGGGCTCCTATGTCTTCTGGTTGCGGACAGTTTTTCTGGGCTTCTGCAAAACTGTAACAGATCCCGTGGCCCCCCTCTCTTCTCTTCTTCTCTTTCTCTTCTCCTTCTTCTCTCCTGTCCTTTCTTTTTATTAAAGAGTGGGATTTGAACCCAAGATCTTCCCCTTCACAAAAAGGAGACTTATCATTGGGCCAGCAAATAAGAAGTGATGAAAATGTACTGATATTGCTTATATATTAAAATCCCCTGAACTGTAACTCTCTAACCATGGGGAATTTTCACATGCTGTAAAAAGCAAAAGTACTTCACTTCATGTGCTCTACTCATATCTCCTACTAGATCATAGATTCCAAACTTTTTCAAGCTCACTTCACAGACGCATGCCACATGAGGAGGGTGGATATTTATGTCACTTCTCGAAGAGTTTAAGGATTTGGTGCCTGGTCCTCCATGCCTTACGGCTACCAATGGGCGAGATATCTTTCTTGATCTTCATGTCGATCTTCAACAACTAATTGTACAGTGCATTGCTCAAGGAGACGACGGGTGGGATGATACACCGTGGATGATTCAAGGTGAAGAACTAGTGATACGCTGGGAGGACTTTGATTTCAATTCTACTCATTATGCAGTGATCGAGCTACTTGCTGCTTCGGAGATAATTAAAGGGTGTCCTTCTTCGAAGGGTGGGATGCTCCCCAAGCTTGGGGGGAGATTTGGCACATCTGCTCATTAATTCATGTGGATAAGCTCGTCTTGAATGGTTTATTCTCGATCTCACTACAAAGGTTTCTAGGGCTCGGCTATGGTTGGTAATGTTTTGACCAAGGAGTCCCTTTGTACTTAATCAACCCTTTGTGCCTCATTTTGAGCTTCAAGTTGTAATTATTTTTTGTCTAAAGATAAACTATCAACAAAGGATTGCAAGTTTATTTGGTGCTGAACGTTTGGCTCAAGTATTGAATTCTCCCCACCCTCTCCTTCTACCTATCTTGGACTACCGAGAAACTTGGGATGTTCGGATTTTAGTTTTGGTGTGATGACATCTTGGATCCTTCAATTTGATGGAGCTTACAAACCTTCGACCAAGGCTACTGGTGTGGGTGTGAAGCTCACTTCACCAAGGGGTGAGCTGTATTGTTATAGCAAGTCTACACCAGCAAGTACTTGCAACCAAGCTGAGTACTTGGCACTCATTTTTGGGCTACAAAAGGCACAAGAACATCACATCAAGCAACTTGAGGTGCAAGGAGATTCTCAACTCGTGTGTGAACAAGTTTGTGGAAGGTGGAAGGTGCGGAGTGAAGGCTTGGTTCCACGACATCAACAAGCATTGGAACTGTGCCAACAATTTGAAGAGGCAAAAATTCAGCATATCCCTCAAGCTCAAAATATAGTTGTTGATTTCTTGGCACGTGAAGCTTGTACTTCAATCACACATGACGCGAGTGGAAGCACCACCCCAACAAAGCCGCAAGCCACGAAGGAGAGTGATCATTTGTAAGGAATGCAAAGATTGTGGTCATCATGAAACTAAGTGTTGGGCATATTTGATACGAGTTTACCGACTTTAGAAAATCATCAGAAAGGTCCTCAAGGACATTGCTTAAAAGAAGGATGCCAGACCGCACACCCCTTGAAGAAATAGCATGGTGACTACAAGAATTGGAAGAAGCTGAAGGTGATGTGCAAGCTCTCCAACTTTTGACATTTGTCATGGCATTCTTGTTTGCCTTGATGAACAACCTCATGCAGTGCCGTGTCTCTAACCCTCGCTTGTAAATGGATGCGATATCATGAGGGTTGGTCCTTTTAAGAATGTCTATGAGCTATTCTATGCTAAAAATTCTTCCCATGTAGTATTTCACAATACACCAGTCACACCCTACCCTGCCTATGTGTGCTTTGTGGATGTATCTTCACCTGATTTTTAGTTCAAGTTACCTCTTTCCATTGTTTGCCAATAGATAAGCCTCATTTTGACTCTCTCTTTTCCATTTTTCAAGCATGGCTGACATTCTCGTGTTCTCTGGATGGGTTGAAAAAAATCCAAATGATTATCTTGTGGCCTTCAAGCACCGTTGTGTTTCTCTCAACTTTCTTACTGAAGATAGATGGCTGTTGGTTCTTCCCACATTTCTAGAGGGTTTGGCTCAAGTGTGGTATGAGAAGCAGGCCGACGACATTCACCAAAGCTGGCCAAGGTTAACAGCAGCGATGATTGAGTATTTCGACAAAGAAGAGGAGTTGGAGAATGTGTACCTACAGGTGGCAAACTTGAAGCAGTCAGAAGGTGAGACAGTGCGTCGATATGTGGATCGAGCGGCCGTGCTCCTGGACCATTTAATTGCCATACAGGAGGACAATGCCGGATTTCGAGCTAGAATGACTCAGCATGTGATGGGCTACCTTGTAGCCAGAGCAAGTGACGAATTCCACCTCAAGCTTAAATGGGAGAATCCAAAAACTATGGTGCTAGCACATGAGATTGGTCAAAAGTTTGATAAAGTTTAGTCTGACCCTGCTTCAAAGAAGATGATTGTCCTTCCGCAACCCCCTCAATTCTTGCAACAACAACCTGGGGGGTCTAACTCAGGGGCATATCCCCACCCCTCATCAGGGATGTATCCACCGCCTCCACCTCAAATGTATGGTCCTCCCTTAGATGCTTACCCTCAACAAGGAGTATATCCTCAACCTCCACCTGGAAGATTTCTTGAGCCTCGCCCATGAGCCCCCCTCCTTCCTACTCCCCCGGCCCCTCCTGCTAAGGAACTCGGAGTCAATGACCTAGCCAAGGCCCTGAATGATCTTCGGCTTGAGATGGTGGGCATCAGAAATCAATCCAATTGCCCTCCAAGAGAACGTGCCAATGTTGTGTGCTACGAGTGCCACCAGAAGGGTCATTATCGCACGGAATGCCCTAATATTCCAAGGGTGAATCTTCTAAGTGAATCAGGCACTGAGGATTCTGACGTAGAGATCCTTGACCTCGGGAAAAGAAGTCATACCACCTCGGAACCCTCTCCAAACTGTGGACCGGGCTGCCCTAGGAAGAAGGTGTCCTTCTCAGAGCCCTCAGATGTTGAGATGGTAGACCCACCAACAGAGAAGACCAAAAGATCTCACGTGAATAAGTGGTCACCCTCGGATTTTCCCATCGGCTCAGGGCAAGAGGACTATTCGGTCATTCAGGACCTTGCTCATCAGTCTTTGAGCATCACGCTCCCTCAACTAATAACATTAAGCCCTAAGGTGAGACATGAGCTGCAGTAAGGGCTCTCAACAAGGAGGAGCAAGAAAAAGGGAAAGGTACGAGAAGTCTCTTCTATCTCTGAAGAAATTGATCGGCACCCACATACAATAGATGCCATCATAGATAAGTGTGTGTGTTGATGGGGGAGTTGCATGTAATATCATGGTGCCCTGAATCATGAAGAAATTGAATTTGAAATGCATAAGGCATTCCTCCACTCAAATCAAGATAGCAGATGGTCGACGACTCGCCACCGTGGGAGTCATTGAGGATTTGCCCATCACTGTCAATGGGTTGACCACCACCATCAATTTCTATGTAGTGGACATCGAAGATACAGGCAAAAGTTACCCAGCCATACTCGGGAGACCATGGTTGAGAAAGAGTGATGCAGTCAGCTATTGGAAGACAGGACACATGTCTTTTGGTGCTTCTAAGGAGAAGATCCCGATGCAACTAGGTGCCACGGAACTAGAAGAAGAAGAGGAGCAAGATAGTGATACTCTCTCATCCTTGGTGTCTGAATCAATGGAAGGATCAGACAGGGGGGAGTTCTCAGAGGAGTAAGTTTACATGATGGGGGTGTCTCTGACCCCACCATCTACAGAAAAGGCAACAGCTAGTCCTCAACAGCTTGCATCTATGCTTTCCCTAGACCTCACTCCAAGTGAGAAAGATGAGTTCCTAGAAATGTTCAAAGATTTCCCAAACCTCTTCGCAACTAGCTACCATCACCTTCGCCATGTGACTGCCATAGAGCACAAGATAGAGCTGAAGCCTGATGCGAAGCCTGTGGCTTAGATGTATCGGAGATTAGGGCCCCTACAGATCGATGCTTTGCACTCAGAGTTGCAAAAACTTGTAGAAGCTGGGTTTATTGTTCCGGTTCACAATACTAAATGGGTTTCACCAGTGGTAGTCACCCCAAAGAAAAACAACAAGTGGCGGGTCTGCATCGACTATAAGAAACTCAATGCAGCCACCAAGAGTGACCATCATCCTCTTCCCTTTCAAGACCTCATTCTTGAGAAGGTAAGTAGTCATGAGATGTATACTTTCTGTGATGGTTACTCCGTGTTTTATCAAATCATAATTTCCGAAGAAGATGTGCTTAAAACCACATTTGCCACACCCTGGGGGACATTTGCATTCAAACTAATGCCATTTGGCCTCACCAATGCTCCTAGTACCTTTCAAAGATTTATGCAGATGGTCTTTGCTCCTTATTTGGGGGATTTCTTGGAGGTGTTTTTAGATGATTTCTGTATATTCTTGTCACGTAAGGAGCACATCATGAAGGCTAGGTTGGCCTTCCAAAGGGTCAATGATGTGAATGGCACTCTCAACCCTGAGAAATGCACCATTGGAGCCACTCAAGGGAGGTTACTGGGACATATTATCTCATTTGAGGGTGTCAAGCCTAACCCTGAGAAGGTAGAGGCCATCCTCAAGCTCTCCCCACCAACAACCAAACCTCAGGTATGCTCATTTGTCAATCTATCAGGATACTATCACCGCTTCATTGATCAATATGCTGCTTTGACACAACCCACGACTATGCTATTGAAAGATGGGGTTGATTTCTCTTAGGATGAGGATTGTGATCATGGGTTTGCATAAATCAAGAATGCTCTGGCTTCAGAACCCATTCTATGCAATCCTGATTGGTCAAAGACTTTCTATATCAATCCTAGCTTTGCTGAGCACATTCTGGTGGGTATTCTTCTCCAGCAAGGGGAGGATCGGTGGTTCATGTATCCTCTTCGATTTGCTTCTCGACAATTGCTCGGAACTCAACGATGCTACTCTGAGGCTGACAAGCATGCCTTGTCTTTGGTGTTTTGCATTGAGAAATTTAAGCATTATGTGGCTGGAAAGTCCTTCATTATAATCTCTAGCAATGGTCTTGCAAGGCAGGTTCTTCAATCACCAAATCCCATGGGCCAGTTGGCCAAATGGTTGGCAGTTCTACAAGAATATGATTTTTCTTTCAAAATTGTACAAGGGGTTTGTTCCAACTTGAAGAATGCTTTGATTGATTTAGAGGAGTGCCTCAATGTAACCCTTGTAGCGGCCATAGAAGTTGGGGATCCATGGTGTAGTGGCATCTATAGGTTTCTGATTGCTTTCTCCTTTCCTCCAAAAAGTACTAGCTATGAGAGAAAGAAGATACGAAGAGATAGTAGGTGCTACACTCTCTTTGATGGGGTCTTGTACCATCAAGGCATGGATGGGGTACTAAGGCAGGCCATTGATGCAGATGAAGTGCCTAAGGTATTGAAGCATTATCATGATGGATTTTGTGGAGGCCACTATGCTAGTGACTATACAGCTAAGAAGATTTTACATGCTAGATACTATTGGCTGACCTTGTTCAAGGATGTCACTTTGTATTGCAAAACCTGTGAACCATGCCAATTATTTGGTAGGAAGGATTTGCATCTTGGGCAACATCACCCAGTGATGTCCATCCATCCGTTTCAGAAGTGGAGAATAGGTTTTTGTCGGGCCCTTGCCCATGACTGCCTGCAAAAAGAAGTATCTTTTGGTAGCCACTCAGTATGTCACTAAGTGGGCTGAAGCTATCGCCCTCCCCACTGCAAATGGTAAGGCAGTTTCAAATTTCATATTTGAACGTATCTGCACAAGGCTTGGGACACCCATGGAAATAGTATTTGACCATGGGAGTCCATTCTTAAATGAAGCAGTGGAATTGCTCATGGATCGCATGGGTATTGATCACCGCACTTCTAGCATCTATCATCCAGCGTCCATGGGACAAACAGAGTGGACCAACGGCCTCCTTTGTAAAACCATGGGGAAAATGGCCACAGGGAACATGAGCCAATGGGATCAAAAGGTCACTGAAGCTGTGTGGGCTTACAACATCACCCATTAAACATCTACAGGTCACACTCCTTTTGAGTTAGTGTACAGTACTAAGGCAGTTTTACCACTAGAGATAGAGATTCCGGCCTTGAGATTGGCACAAGAACAGAGGATGATAGAAGATGAACATGTAGAGGCTAGATTGGTACAACTTAAGAAGTTAGATGAAACCTGACGCCTTGCACTACACCAAACAGAGATCCAAAAGAATCAACAAAAGGCCCGCTTGGATGCTAAGATTCGAAAGGGATGGGAAAGACACTTTGCTGAGGGGGATGTTGTGCTATGCTTTGATAACAGATTGGACCACAAAATGGATAAGAAGTTTCTGCCACTATGGACCGGTCCATACAAAGTCATCAAGGAATGTAGCAATGGGTCTGTACAAGTTCAGGAGCTGCATGAGCCATATGGCAAGAAGGTGATCAACAAGCGTTATCTCAAGCCCTTCTTTGTGCGTGATGGTCCTAGGCCTGGAAATGCTATGCATTCCCTACCTGGGGGGGGGGGACTATTATGGATAAATTTGACCAAAGTAAAAAGGCATAAATATGAGTGTGTGCTTGTATGTGTGGCAATAATATAATAAAATATGGAGCGCATAGGGCCCAGGGTTGAGGTGGCATGGCATGACCATGTGCCACCCTTCCACATAAGAGGACCCATAAGGTGTGTTGTACATAATCCATGGTAGTTATATTATAAAATGTTAAGGTGGCATGGCTCCTCCATGTGCCACCCCTCCACCTAGGCGGTCCCATGCCAACATTTAGTGAGATATGGCCCAAAGTCCATGGGAGAAGTAATATAAAATAGGTGGAGATGGATATTATATTGGGTTATTCCCTCCATTTAGGATAGGCCCATGTGGTGGAGGTATAGAAGGTCCAAGAGTGCAAGTTAATAATGTGGAAAGTAGGATGAGGTGGCAAGATTCCTTGTGCCAACCCCCCACTTGTCCTCCTAGATGTTTGACGTAACCGCCTAGCCCACATGGGAGACTCTTCCACACACACCATGCATGTGGGAGGATGCATTTATTGGGAGAGACCCTCTCTCTTGGCTATAAAAGGAGGGGGCTATTCCTTGATGAGACACGCTCATTCTTGTAAAGCCACCTAGCTAGTACTTTGATTTCCCCTTCCCTTCCTTTTAAATAAAGCATGACCCTCTTCCCTTTATGTTTCCATCTCTACATTCCTCCTCCACCCATGTACATACTCCTCTTTCCCCTCTCCCTCTCCCCTTGTGCCATAGTCTCCCTCTTCTTTCCCTCCCCTTTTAATCCCTTTTCCCCACCCATGTTAACGCTCCTCCCCTCATGTTCCCTATTCCTCTATGGCCCTCAAGCGTCGCCATACCTATCCTCTAGCCTCTTGTCTTGATTTCTTTTTTAGCTAATAGTAGCTGCAAGCACGAAGGAAGAAAGAGAAGTAGATATAGGTGTAAGACGAGTAAACGACTATGTGATCATGCACAACGTGAGCACATAGAGACAACTTAGGATAAAAGGTAGCCCAAGCCGAAGGGAGACGCGACATGCATGCCATCGCAGTAGCAACAGTGCCAAAAGAAGTACCCAAAGCTCCGAGATAAGGAACTGACTAAGGAACATAGTGGCTCATGGCATGGAAAAAAGGAGAGAGCAAGTAAAGCCACACATGAGCCAGGAAGGCTAGCTTATCAAAACGAAGGCAATGTTAGTGAAGCCAAAAGGGTGGCAGCATGACGAAATGAGGAAGAAACCATAAGTCATGAACAGAGAGTTGCCACCATGTTGCAGCCATGTACATACCGAGAGTGGCTATCGTGCATAGCCACAAACTATCAACAGGGAGGCAGAGTTGACCAAGTAAGGTGATAGGTTAAAAGAAGGTTCGGCTGCTTACCAGCCATCGTGTAACAAAGGAGGGAAAGACCATGAGATATGAGACTATAAGAAAATGGCAGGCAACTACGGAAAGGGTGACGAAGGAAGCTCGAAAAGTTGGTGATGCATGAGGATAAAGGATGGAGCAACAAAGGTGGCAAGGTGATGAAGTTGTAGGGTGATGCCAATAAGAAAAGATGAAGGAGACTAGCAAAGGTTCAAGGGAAGGAAAACGCACAATAAAGAATCATGCATGGCGGTGAAAAATGCCTTAAAGGAGGGGGGGTTTGTAAGCAGGTTGGAGTTAGATTCCAAGGTAACCAATTGAAAAGGTGTCAGTGAAGGTGGTGGTTAGGGGAGAGGGAGGGGAGTGTCACTATTAGAAGACTATGAGTTAAGTGTGAGTGGGATTAGTTAAGGGGTAAAGAGAAATTAGTTGGGGGTTAGTCCTAGGTATACATAGCTTGCCAAAGGATAATGATTAGGGGGAGACATTTTTAGCATCACTAATTTAGAAAAAAATAAGAAATTAAATAGATTTACAAAAATATAATTAAGCTAAGGCATTAGCTTTAAAATATTTTTAAATAGGGTTGAGGCCAAGGGAATTTTCCTATTCCATTTAGCTTTTTTTAAAGGGGGTCTATTAAAAGTAGTAAAATGTAAATAATTATTAGTAAATAAATAAATATTAAAAAAAGACATGAATAAAAAGAGGGGGGTTTAATTACATACAATTATTCACTTACCTGTGGGATTATTCTCATAGCATAGTAATAGATTGAGCATAAAAACTATAGGAAAAAATAAATAAAATGGAGAAATTGTAGCACTATGTGTGTGTGTGCGCACGCGTGCATGCACGTGTGCATGTGTGCATGTGCGTGCATGCATGTGCATGCATGTGTGCATGCGTGTGTATGTGTGTGTGAGAGAGAGAGAGAGACAAAAAAGGGGGTTTTTCTTCAAAAGAGGGGGTTGGGGAATCAATGTGAAATTACAATTTATAATCCCTAAAACATGGCCACATGCTACTGTAAATTCAAAAACACCTAGAAAAATCTTTATACCATAATTATTTGTATGCCTAAAATTTTTGTTCTTGTTTCAACCAGCGATGCCCAACATGGGTATGAAGAACCAATGTCGCAAACCCACACATGTCCTAGTGCATACACTTGGGTTTCTCATTAAAAAGTGCATGTATAGACCTATATATGGGAGAAGATTTGTTTGATGCTTTGGCCCATAGTGGCCCATTACAAGAAATAGAGCCATGGATTTGACCTTACCCTATCAAAAATTTATCTCCTAAAGGTGCAATGAAAAAAAGGTTATGACACTAAAACAAAGGTGTAATAAAAAAAAGGTTATACACACTAAAACGAGGTATCACTCTTTTCCAAATGCAATAACACATAGAAAGAATATTTATACCGTCATTATTACCAATTTGGGTATTGTTTCGACCATCAATGCCCAACATGGTATGAAAAGCCAATGTCATAGACCCACATAGTTCCTAGTACACACATCTAGGTTTTTTCATTAAGAAGTGAATATATAGACCTATATATGGGACAAGGGTTTGTATGGTTCTTGGGACCATATGGACTAGATATGTACTAGATTTAACCCTATCCTATCATGAATTTATCAGTTGAAGGTGTAGTAAGAAAACGATTATGTACCTAACACAAGGCCTCATGCTCCTCCAAATGCAATAACACCTAGCAAAAATATTTATACCTTAATTATTTGAAGGAATACCAATTTTGTTCTTTTTTTACCATGAACTCCCAACATGGGTATGAGAAACCACTGTCACAAACCCACATGTATCTTAGTGCATGCACCTAAAGGTTTTTCATTAACATGGTTCTTGAACCCATACTGGCCTAGAGATATAGTACCAGGTGTGATCCCATGACGAGACATATAGCCATGAATTTATCCTTACCCTATCAAAATTTATCAGCTAAAGGTGTGGTAAAAAAAGAGTTACGCACCTTAAACAAGGCTTCATGCTCCTCCAAATGCAATATCACCTAGCAAGAATATAGGCCCACCAATTTTGGTCTTATTTCAAACATTGATGCCCATAATGAGTATGAAAATCCAACGTCACAAACTCACACATGTCGTAATGTATTCACCTAGGGTTTTAATTTAAAAGTGCATTTATTAACCTATATATGGGACAAGATCTTATACAGTGCTTGGGCATAGTGGACTAGAGGCGTACAAGGTCTTGTCCCATTGTAAGGCATAGAGGCATGGGTTAACCTTACCTTATGGAAAATTTATTAACTGAAGGTGCGATAAGAAAAGGGTTACGTAGCTTAAAAACAAGGCCTCACACTTCTCCAAATGCAATTAAACCTAGTGAGATTCTTTATACTATCATTATTTAGAGGCCCATCAATTTCGGTCCTTTTCCAATGATCAATTCCCAACATGGGTATGAAAAACCAATGTCGCGAGCCCTCATGTGTCCTAGTGCATGCACCTAGTTTTTTTATTAAACAATGCATATATAGATAGACATATATAAGGGACAATATTTTGCATGGTTCTTCGGCCTATACTGGCTTAGAGAGACACCATGGATGGTATGGATGATAACAAAACCTCCTTGTATGATCCCTACTATGAGATAGGCAATGTTATGAGATGGAGAGTGCAATTTCTAAAGATTAGGAGGAGGCTTATGGCTTTCACCTACTAAACACAAAATACACTATAGTATGGAAGGGCAAAAATATCTTCAAACTTGAGGATTTGAAAGGTTCCAAAAGTGATTCCTTATTTAGAATGGATTAATTCATGTACATTAAGAAAGAAAAAGGTTGCAGATTATCTGAGTAGGCTGCAGTCAAGAGAGCCTCCGACAGGTATACCAGATAAACTTCCTGATGCAAATTTGTTCATGGTAAGAATTGATGAGCAGCCAAACTGGTATGACAAAATGTTATTTTTTCTCACTGATGGACTAATCCTAGATACAATGAATCAAGATCAAAGAAAGAAGTTAGTGTTGCAAAGAAAGCCTTTTCTTATCATTGTTGGAGTGTTGTATAGAAGGAGCATTGATCAAGTCATCGAGAGATGTGTCTAGTACCATGAGCAAAATGCAATATTAATAGAAGCACATGGAGGTATAGCAGGAGGTCACTTCTCAGGAGATATTACAAGCAAGAAAATCTTGCAGGCTGGATTATGGTGGCCCACAGTGTTAAAGGATGCCCACAAATATGAAAAATCATGCCTACCTTGCCAAAGAGATGATAGACCAATGGATAGTGACAGGATGCCACACCAACCCATCCTTCCATTGGGTCCATTTCAAAAGTGGGGATTGATTGGACTTTATTGGACCAATCAAGCCTCCATCAAATATTCAAGTAATCAATATATACTTGGTGCTACTGATTATTGCACAAAATGGGTAGAAGCTATTGCACTCAAAACATGTAAAGCTAGAACAATTGCACATTTTCTCTACCATAATACTGTTACCAGATTTGGTGTTCCAATTGAGATTGTATCTGATAGAGGGACCCATTTCATAAACAAAACAATCAGAAAGATGACAAAAATGCACATGATGTTCTACAAAAAGTCTATAGCATATTACCCACAAGCCAATGGTTTGGTTGAGAGTACAAACAAGTTAATGAAAAAGGTTTAAAAGAACCATTGCTGATCATCCAGAGGATTGGGATCAGCATTTAGACTCAGTACTTTGGGCACTAAGGATAGCTCACAAGGTAGCCATAGGATTGACACCTTTCAGGCTAGTGTATGGATGTGAGGCAGTAGTACCCATGGAATTTATTGCATGAAGTCCCAGAGTAGCAATTGACAACAAACTTTCCCCAGGATACTCCATCAATGCAAGATTGGAGCAGCTTTTACAATTGGATGAGGATAGATTGACAAGCTCTCACACAGTTGACATTATTCAAAGAAGAAGAGCAGCATGGATAAATAGAAACATAAAGTTTAAGCTTTTCAAAAAGGGAGATTTAGTGTTGATGTTCAACACCAAACTGGGAAAAATGCCAAGAAAATTCAAACTCACATATGATGGTCCCCATTCAGAGTAATTGAGGCATATGAACAAGGGACATTTCTTCTCTCAGATCTCCATGGTAATACATTTGACAAACTAGTAAATGGCTTCAGACTGAAACCATACATTGAAGATCCTACAACAGAGGCAAAAACAAATGCACTTTCTCTGCATGATTTTGTATATACAACATAATATTTTCACTCTGTTTCAACATTTCAGGTTACCAAAGTACCAAACATCTCCAAAGTACAAACTCTATGTATATCACATAAACAAGGACCTGCAGAAGAACGTCACTTACAAGGACGAGATTACAACTGTTCAGTCTATAAAAAATCAAAGTAGAACTACCTCTAGTGACAAATGAAGAAAATAATGCAATATCAAAATTATTTTACACACTGACAGATGGAAGAAATCAAGAGCAACAACTAAAGAGCACTATGCGAAGTAGCAACATTACTATAAAATCAGCAACAACAATAGACATCTCTCTGCCACCTTGACAAAACACCTCCAACATCAAGCGGCCGCCCACCCGGCAGGACACTCAAACCAACCACAAAGTAGCAAACTATCTAATTAGGTAATTTTATTTTATCTTGGCAAACAAGGGGTTAATTATAATGTCATCACAGCAGAGCTGGAGCATACAAAAAAACCATAATTTGATCAAAGCAGCAGTCCAACTGAAGTCTGACCCCATGGACAACACAATTCGACTGGCATCCCGACCCACCTCCAACTTGGATAGGCGTAGTCCGATAGCACAGCCAACCCAGTTGAATATATCCAACTTGCATCCGCCAACGCTCCGCCACAATTTGTCCGACCTAAGTCTGATTGACCCTAAAGCAACGTGTCACGTCCAATTGACACATACGAGGTCCAGACTCGCATCCGCCCCTCTTTTGACTAAACGTGTGCACACTGCCAAGCATCTAACTTTGCCCCAACTCCAGTAAGTCAACCGTCCGCACCCCCGACTATCGCCTGCCGAGTATCCACCGCTAAGGGAATTTTGTCCCATCCGATGCACAATTCCAGAGATTCATCATACTCTTGCATCTAAATGTGAGAATACGACCTCACCGCCCACACTATGTGGATAATTTCCCACTTTCATGCCAAGCTTCATCCTCAGAATAGCCAATCATGGAAATTACACATGCCACCGATGCAATCCTCACAAAGACTTTCATAATCCGATGATGGGAGCTCAATGCATCTCCCCCCCAATCACCAACTCTGACTGCCAATCGACAACAAGCAAGCTCCACAAAGATCAACTAGAAAACGCCAGTCCCCACAACATCCATGCCACACGAATTGGTACATATGGCCCCGAAACATAAGTCCCGACCCACAACCCTGATCTCTTCTCAGCCTCAACAACCATCCCTCGACCTTCTCATCTCTACCACCCTCCTTGACTCAAACATGGCTCCCAGGAAGAAGCCAATGACCCCCACACAAAAGAGCCCATGCCAGAGCCCTGCTGTAGAGAAAGCCGTCATGGTGGAAGCAAATGAAGAGAAAGAGAGCGACTATGAGACGCCACAGCCAACAATCAAGAAGCAGATAATTACAACTACCTTCCTTGGATTCAAAGTATCTCTTGACGTGCAAAAGAACCAAAGGTGACGGAAAAAGATCGGCTTGCTGCAATATGCGACATTGCCCTAGGCGCCTTGGAAATCCTCACCCGATGCTCTCAAATAGTATGAGTATTTCCAAAAAACAGGAGGTAAGTTGATGGATATATTGATGGTTACCCCAAAGCCATTGCTGAAGTTCTTCAATTACCGTTTATAAGGGAGGAGGTAACATATCAAAAGGATATTAATCAAGAGATGCAGTAAGAGTTCGGTTCGCCTGAGACGGCCAAAAAGTATTTTGTTGTCAGTAATGTGCAAGACAGTGGGAGAAGTCAGTAGTTAATCTAGTATTTGGAGAGAATGCAATTCTTGGTCAAAACCAATACCATGAGCTGCGACTCATATGCCTTACTCATAGCAGTCAAAAAGGCGACCAGAATCAGTTGGGCTCATGTCCTGCATTCAAGGGTCATGAACGAAATTGTGAAAAAGGAATTAACGTCAACAAATGCCCACTCGAAGATTTTGCCAATCATCACCGCTCTATTCAAATTTGCAGCACAAAGTTCGACTGAGAAACCTCATGTGATTATCCAATATAGGGAGCAAAGGACAAAAATGTGGCACAGCCGAGATACAAAGCAAGAGAGCAAGCACAGCCTGGATCCAGTAAAAGATGCCTTAGTACAAGATTTAGAGGCCGCCAACTATTCACATGAAGAGAGCATGCAAGTGGTGTATGGAACATCACTAGCAGAATCGTTATGAGATACTCCCATTGCCAAAGAAGCAGAGCTCCCAAGCAAATCAAAGAAGCCAGCAACAAGGAAGATTAAGCTAAATTCAAGAGCAAACATAGTAGCGAAATAGACATGGGTGCAGCCCGAAGATGACCTCCTGAGAATCCTACTCAATACTCCTCCACATAGCCCGGTAGGTGGTTTCTCACCACTACGAAAACTTACTGTTTTTTCGAATACCCCAGCAAAGAGGACACATGAGGAGGTCTCAATAATGGAGGTAGACCATGCCTTAATCACAATGAAAGACTACTATGATCAACAAAGAAAAAAGAATCAGGAATTGCAAAAGCAAGTACAAGAGTTACCAGAATGCATGCCCACTATCAAAGCATGGCTGCAAGAAATAAAGGATGAGTTTTTTATTCAACTTGACAAAATGGCAGCTGATCAGAGAGAATTATATATTGATAATACACTCCTAAAAGACCGTATTTGTGTGCTTGAAAATGTTGAAGTACAACTCAAGGAAATGGCAGCAGAAGTAGATGGTGTGCTTATGACAATAGCAAGTATTACTGAAATGAAGAATCAACTCAGTAGAACTTCATAGGAAGCATAGGCCAATCTTAAAAGCAGGCTTTTTGCAATTGCTACAAGCATTTGCTTCATCTGCTTATGCATATGAAGCTATGGCACACAAGCTAACAGATCTTAGGGCAAGAGTGAAGGCAGGAACTAAAAGACAAATGCCATTTGAGTAGAATTTTTCCATACTAGGAGAAGAACCTACTGACACCTCAAAAACTCCTACAATGCATGCAGAAGAGGTTAATTAGTATGCCCAAGTAGAAACAAAGATGCCTACATTATTTGGCAAATGCTGATGCTATCAATAGCCCAACTCAATCATGGTGTGCTAGTCCACCTAAGACTACTGAAATAGAAGAATATACAGCAGATGCAGAGAAACATGACACAGAGGAAAACCAGCCCACAGCTGACCCTATTGTCAGTCAAAGTACAGAAATTGATGTGGCAATGACATAGTTTCAAGCTTGATCTGAAGGATTATTTTAGTAAAGGGTTCGAGTCTCCAACTTTTTGAGAAAAAGTCTCTCCACTGGAAGTGCCAGGTGTTGAAGACTTAGTCTCCACCTACGTGGCCAATAACCCAAGGTCAGCATAGGTTAGGATAAGTCAATCCCATGGCACAAGGCAGTTACTAAGTATGTAGTGGATACCACTTTTTGTAACTGATAAGTACTAGACGAATGCAATAGTATGATGTTTTGTAACAAGGGTTGTTACTAAAAGATATAACTGACTGCAGACTTATAACAGTCGGAATGGATATGGACAGCTATAAAAGTCCTATAACAACCCATTTTGAGGTTGAGTTGTTGTTTATCTTTGCTGAAGCATAATACAATATATATGTTTTGCAAATTCACGAGTTCTCTGCTATTCTTTCCTTGTTTAGTTCAGTCTACATGCAATCCGACTCTTGTCAGTCTCTTGTCCAACTCCTTGCACCTGTTGCATTTGAGTTGACGTGTGTTCTATGTTTTCATTTGTTGAATGCACTCTAAACACTCCCAGTGCTACATCATGTCGCTCAGACTTAGGGGGAGCTAGTGGAGCGTATCGTGGGACTCGAGAGAAATAATATGAGAGAATGAGCTGCTATGAAAGCCTTGCTTCTGGCAGCTCGTAATTGCCCTGCTTTCGGTAGTTCATAACTCTTGTAATTCTAAGCTTCCTAACCATTAAAAGTGTCATGAAAGTAGTAGGGAAACTATCTGTACACACTGCAAGAATTTTCACGAAATAAGATAAGCAGGCATATAATGTGATGGTTATTAATAGACCTTTGTAGCTTGTATATTCGATAACAAGATCATGAGGACTTCATTTCCCCCATTCCAAAGTAGACAACTAGACACACCCTTGAGTCTGTCAAGCTATTGTTTTCGGTCGATCAAGCTCTCAAAACTTGGAAGTGTCATGGGACTTCTCTTACCTTGTAGCATGGGGGGAACATGTACTTCCCCACGTGTTCCAGCTCCCCCTAGAGGACTTTATGAGGCTTCTACTTCAGCATCAAGGCGCAGTACATGGATAAGAGTACATGGATAAGCTCCATTTAATTTTGGGACTCACTAAGTAGATGGACCTAGTGGTCCAAGTACAATATGTGTCACCTTATTAAGTGGTGGTCCATGTCTAGATACCGTGGGTCCAAGTGGTGGTCCAAGGGGTACATTGGGACCACTTATAGCCCCAATCCATATAAATTAGCTTTGATTCCCACAAATATAAAGTAGCTTTGAAAAGTTAGATATGATTCACATAAATCCAAGGGACTAGTTTTGGTAAATCTCAAACCATGGTCAAGCCACCAAGGGTATATCCCAAATCTTTTGGTTGACCTAGCATAAAGTAAAGAAAGTCCCATATTCTAGTGTACTAAAGTTTAAAATTTTAAAGTCTTTGCAAGATCTCAAAAAACCCAATGCTCCCCAAGTGGATGAGTGTGTGTGTCAATAATTATTATCATTATCATTATCATTAAAGTATTGATAAACCCCAAGGACTGTAAGGTTCCACAAGGGGATGTGTGTGTGTGTGTGTGTGTGTGTGTGTGTGTGTGTGTGTGTGTGTGTGTGTGTGTGTGTGTGTGTGTGTTACTAAGATAGTATTATCTACTTCTTCCCTACTACATCCTCTTGATTCTTATGTAACAATGCCTCTTACATCCAATGCCTCTCCATTTCCATGTTTTTATTGTCTCTACTCCTATAATATGTGCATAAAGGTGATGCATTTTGCATTTACAGTTGGTGCATTTATACAAATCCATTGCTGGGCCATCATCACTATCATTTCAATAGTTTGGAATCTTCATATTTCTTGTATATCAAAATGCAGAATTCAGACATTGTCATCCCTATATTTTTCTTAATCATAAGTCTCAATCTGTCTAAAATATAGATTGATCAGGAATATGAACATCCATTGAAATGGATTGGTCTGTGTAGAAACCAGGTTATATTGAACAGTTAATTAGACAAATCCATATTGTTTTCATGGAATTTCTAAGTAACTATCAGAAAAGTCTCAAAACTGTCAAAAACCTTGGTGGGTATCAAAAGGTGTATTTCATTGGCCATTGTACTTAAGCCAAGGACCACAGTAAACTAGTCTGAGTTGTTTGTCTGCATCCCTTCAGTTTCCTCCCTTTTATCAAAAATTCGAGGCAGGTAGCCAGACTCACCTACATCCATCCACAAGCACATCATGTTAGGACATGAATACTATGCAATGTGGGACTGCAAGCTTCACAGCCTTGCTACAGTTGTTATCCTTGTCAACCCCAATAATTTCTTGATCAAGAAGGAGACACTGATGATGATAACTTATAGAGAGCATAAGGATTTGTCTTAAGGGTCTCTCCAATGATGATAGTTCTTATAGAGCATAAGGTCTTTTTCTTTCCCAAAGGTCTCAAGGGTCAAAAGCTATTTGGCTATCCATTGTCAATGGACCTTCAAAAAGAAACACAAGAAGCTCATACCCATGTTAACCCTTATAGGTCCAATAGAAAAAAGCTATCACAACCTACTTTTAAAAAACTATAGGAGGCTCCCAACAGTAATAAACCTTGATAATTAAGTCAAACAAAAAAGCTTTAGGGCCCAGTAATAACATCATTGGTTGAGCATCTCATACGATAAGGTGCAGTAGAGGGTATAGTGGAGAAATGGAAATAGAAATGTAATGCCTTACACATTAATAGTAATTCTATTCATTCCAAGCGGCCCCAATAGATGTTTCTACTTGGTTGGCCTACTAGCATGACTGCATAAACTGGCGAGTTGGGTACATCGCGTAGGTGCTTAATCGTATGCTAGAGCTAATAAGCGTGTCCAATGAATGAGAAGAGTATTCATTGGGAAAAGGCTCCCGTGGACCATGCCTATTGCTAGCGAGGACGATCGAGGGAGTATCTAGGTCCTTGTAGTTTTCTAGCAACCACTCACCATTCCTCCCGAAATGCTTGAAGGGTTCATACATCCAGTATATTTAACTAGGGTGTCATTCAGGTGCTTAAACTCGTGATCTATGATATTATTGTTTGTTAGGGGCATGTTCTCGTGGACCCCGTACTTCAGTACCGAGGGTGAACCAGGTCCTTGTGGCTTTTTGATCGCCACTCCCTGTCTGTTCTACTTGTCACAAGCGCAAATCATTTTGCCACCCATTATATCACGTGTCGTCTTCTCATTCTACAACTCCTCTCGTAAATAATGCTTTCACCTTACTCATAGATTATTTTAAACCATACCCACTAGTGGTTTTTCAATCGGTCTCTAACGGTTCGAGTACCGACTACAGGAGCTCCAACCATAGATATCTACATAATGTAGATGGTTGGGCACATCCGCATGCGATCCTTCACCTCGTCTAGTTATTGAGCCCAAATGGGGAGTAGCCATGCAGTCCACGACAACCAAAGTGTGGCTATTAAAAAGCTTGTATAACCAAACAACGATAGTACGTAAGGTCTCTCGGGTTCGGATGGAGCGTTTCATCATCTATCTATCAGTGAAGGGGGAAAAACTCCTAGTTTCAAGGAGGGGAGGCGGAAGTTCGTCCGGGGTTTGTGTTCCTCCCACACACTCACTATGAAGTGAGGTGCTCAAAGGATAGCCCGCGGCGGCTCCAAAGGTTTCTTCATGCGGAAGCTCTGGGTTGCATACAGGGTTCCTTGTTACACAACAGGAGGGTGAGGTAGGATGCTTCCTTGAGCCCAAATGGGCTCTCACCTTAGCATAGTGGGAGAGCGTGAGGGTAGCGAGAAGCGATTGTTGTCATGGAGGCTTCTGCAATGAAAGACGACTTGGCGGGGGAAGGGGACTCTCGGGAGTGGGCTTATGTCCCTTACCTGGGGGCCTTCCATCAGTTTAGGTAGCTCTAGAGGTGCTCTTCTCGATGAGCCTTTGTTATTGTCAGTGATGGGCCATCACTGCAAGCTGTTTTGTCTCCTTCCAAGGGTGCAAGCCAGTTGGGGAATCTAGCTTGTCAGAAGTAAGCTATAGATAGTGTCAGTCCTTCTCTGTCTCTTCTCAATGCTGGGCTCGATGCCCTTTGGATCCCTTTCGAAACTAAGTCTTCGAGTGGCCGTTGTGAATGCGGGAAGGCGGGAAGATCACTAGGCACGTGCCAAGTTCCCTTGTATTAAGTGGGTACCTTATCAATAGTATACTAGCACTATGTGGGGAAGTGTTCCACATTGGGGGGACGTGCCCATTAGTTGTGTCTAGTTTGCTAGGGTTTTTTGTAGACTGTCCTGATCCTAGGGTGTGGCACTATAACTATGTGGTTTGTATCCCTATTGGGGGTCTCCTTTTCCATGGTCATAGTCCTCCTAGGGACAAATCTCGAATTTACCAGTAGCATCCCTTAACCTATTAACTATAGGTTAGTTAGTCAATTTGAGGGAAGGTTGTAACTCTCTTAGTTTAAGGGGCCTCCCTTCTTTTGTCTAGTTGGGCCCATGATATTTGAACATGCTAGGTCCCTTATTGGAGGCGTGATTGTGTGTGTGTGTGTGTGTGTGTGTCCCGCCAAGCCTTCTTCCCATAATAGTCTCCACCCGTTAGTCTATGCGTGGGCAGTTGTCCATCCATCCTCATAGACAAGATTGGGCTGTTGCCCTACATATGGTATATATAGGGGTATTCTTAGAGATGTGTGAAAAAGGTTTAAGGTGCTTACTTATCCATCGAGTTATTGTAGGTATATTTAGGGAGCCTTTGGGGAAATCGCCTTTGACTTGACTATCCAAAAGGCCTTCGATGGGACCCCAAGGTCATCCATAATGGATTCTTGTAGTCTTGCACTAGCAATCATGAGAGGTTTCACGCATGTTTGTAATGCTGAGGAGATGAATCTCGCTATTTCGGAGAATACACATGCATGGGCATTCGTAATCCACCTAAAGGAGTTCTTGTGTGCTTTGTGTGCACATCAGGTAGGGTAGTGAAAGGTGCTCAATAAGTGGACATATATGAAATGAAAGGATGTCCTTGGCCAGTCGGTCAAGGGAGTCCCCATGCTTAATTTGAATGAAGTCTGGGCTTTGTAGTCTCTCAAATGCTAAGGAGAAGGCGAGTTCAGCACATATAAAAATTGAAGTGGATGTTGATTTATCTGTGGAGGTGACTAGGACCATAGAAATAATCCGTTCCATTTCCTTTTGTATTTCATAGGAGTAGGAGAAGGGTAAGGGTTCCTCTCTATGGGGGGTCTTATATTCAATCAAGTGTTTCAAGAAATTTCTTGCGAAATTTTCGAAGTGTTTGTTTACTTTGTAAAGGTTGTCCCCCTCAATTTTATTCAAGCCTATAATTTGATGCCCATTAGGGTACAGAGTGTATCTCCAAAATGTATTCCCTTCTTCGGGATATGGTTCAGGCCTTTTTGTACCTCGTTCTGGAGCTGTTCATTCTAGATAATGTTAGTATCCATTGTTATCACATGGTTCCACGTTTTGTTTATGAGCTTGGCCATGTTGGGTTCAAGGCAATGACATGCTATATTGCTTTCATCCCTAAAGACCAGCCATGGTTTCTTTGTTTAGCTCCCAAGTTATCCTTGAAGGACCAGCTAATAATGACATCATTCACACATTTACTAGTAGCAAGTGGTAGATCATGGACCAAACAAAAATCTGACAATAGCTTTCTGATGGAGAAATAATCAAGAAGGGGATTATTAAACATTAACTATATAAATCCTTTCTCATTGTTTTTCAAGCGGTGAGTGGTTAAGGTAAGCTCCCCATGGGGGAGGTAGACAAGGCTTTTTGATGGGGGGAGTTACATACCTGCAAAATATTAGTCCTTGTCGTCATATAAGAGGTGCTTAACTGGTAGCTTTTTATTGGCATCCTGAGTAAAAGACATTGTCTTGCCACCCCTCATGATCTTCAAGGGTCTTACCTGAGATTCTCCCATGTCCAAGTGGATTGAGCTTTCTACACTACTATGCCTTTCAATTTGGTTTGGGGTGCATGATTGGGCTGGTTATATCATCCTGGATCTCCCATATCCTGCTCCACCACGTGATTGGAATCTGCCCTGTTTTGAAGATCTGACTGCTCTATGGCTAGTGCCATCCTATCCTCTTATAATTCTCTCTTTATATGAATGTATTTCAGGGGATGGTTGTGGGAGTAGTGATAAAGACATGCTTTTCTCTAAGTTCCGTACTGCTGTGAGCATTAGTTCCCTCATGTAGATGAAGGTGATAGAGGCTTTTCCAAACAGCACCATATCTGGGGACTTCATGAATAATAAGAATGAGTTGAAGGCTGCCTTAAGAGCACTCCTTGGAAAAAAGGTAACCAGATTGTTAACAATGAACCATATAGCATGCTCAAAACAAAGTGGCTAGGCTTTATGGTCCATTTTTTCTTCGTTGCATCTGCACTTAATATATGGTCTCCCCACATTAAAAATATCATTAACATATTTAGGGGACCTCCTTTCTGATTCACTGATCTTACTCTTGCATCTACCAAACACCCCTACTGGGGATGGGCATCTGCCGGATGCAAACAGGGCCATGGGGAAGAAATTGGCCAATGCATGGCTGTAAACGATTGGGATGTCAAAGTTCTAAATTGCCTATTTTGCCTCCGATTTCAGGCTTTTACTAGACTGTAGGAGATCAGTAAGAAATAGCCAAGTGTCAATATGGAATGGAGCCAACAAATTCATATCATGCAAGTTCCAAACCTTGTTATCGTGTGCCATCAATTCCACTTCCAAAACCGTGGGTGGGAAGAAGGGGTTTGTGTAAGTGGGACATGAGCTCCTTTTGGGAGTGGCCATTGGTGTCACCCAGTAAGTCCAAAAAGATCTTGTCTTGATCATCCCGAGATAATCCTTCCATATTGCAAAAGCTATGTTGGGAGGGGAGAGTGGGCTCTACGGGGGGATGAAACACTTCAGTCCAATGTTCTCCACGGATGTAGGGCTGACTGGGGGGTTCAGGTTGAAGTTCAGAAATATGGGATGGAGCCAACAAATTCATATCATGCAAGTTCCAAACCTTGTTATCGTGTGCCATCAATTCCACTTCCAAAACCGTGGGTGGGAAGAAGGGGTTTGTGTAAGTGGGACATGAGCTCCTTTTGGGAGTAGTCATTGGTGTCACCCAGTAAGTCCAAAAAGATCTTGTCTTGATCATCCCGAGATAATCCTTCCATATTGCAAAAGCTATGTTGGGAGGGGAGAGTGGGCTCTACGGGGGGATGAAACACTTCAGTCCAATGTTCTCCACGGATGTAGGGCTGACTGGGGGGTTCAGGTTGAAGTTCAGAAATAGATTCCTCATAGTGCTGGGAGATGATTCTACAAACTCCAAAAGCGCTCTATTATCCTCATGAATAATCTGGTCCAGGGATTCATGGAGCTGTCCAGTGAGGGTTATTGCCTCATCTGTCTTGCCTTTGCTAAGGACCATAATTTTGCACCAATCATTGAAATATAATTACATTACTAACAGTCGTCTAGAATCTGGGTGCTCTTTTAATTCCTGTGAGTCCAAGCTAATAACAACTTCATGGACTCTTCGAGAAAACATGGTCATGATGGCTTGGCATGCCTATGAGGGGGCTAGAAGTGGATCCTCATACCCAAGTTTGTTGAGGTTTGTGAACCAAGTAGGTGCCTAGGGAAGACAGAAACAAACCCATCAAGTTAGGATCTGTCATCCCGACAAGCTTGTAACAATGTGTGTTATTTACTAAGGCAGTATTATCTACTTCTTCCCTAGTACATCCTCTTGATTCTTATGTACAAATGCCTCTTACATCCAATGCCTCTCCATTTCCATGTTTTTATTGTCTCTTCTCCTCTAATATGTGCATAAAGGTGATGCATTCTACATTTACAGTTGGTGCATTTATAGAAATCCATTGCTGGGCCATCATCACTATCATTTCAATAGTTTGGAATCTTCATATTTCTTGTGTATCAAAATGCAGAATTTAGACATTGTCATCCCTATATTTTTCTTAATCATAAGTCTCAGTCTGTCTAAAATATAGATTGATCAGGAATATGAACATCCATCGAAATGGATTGCTCTGTGTAGAAACCAGGTTATATTGAATAGTTAATTAGCCAAATCCATATTGTTTCCATGGAATTTCTAAGTAACTGTCAGAAAAGTCTCAAAACTATCAAAAACCTTGGTGGGTATCAAAAGGTGTATTTCATTGGCCATTGTACTTAAGCCAAGGACCACAGTAAACTCGTCTGAGTTGTTTGTCTGCATCCCTTCAGTTTCCTCCCTTTAATCAAAAATTCGAGGCAGGTAGCTGGACTCACCTGCATCCATCCACAAGCAAAGAGTAAATGAAATATATTCAAAAATTCTAGAAGATTCCAAGGGAGTAAATAGAGAGCCCAACACTATTGGGGACCTTAAGGTAAAGGCATTAAGGATGAAATGGAACCCTATGGTTTCCATTCCAAAGTAAGTCATACCCATAAACCTGCAAGATAAAGTGTTGATAAGGCCTCCAATTCCTGCATCACCATGGTTATTCCATTCACAAGTAGCAATGGATGTTCAGCAATCTATTAAACCCTTAGTGGTCCAAACCTTTTCCTAGGGTGATCCCCTCAGTTGTGAGATAGGAAATCCAAATTTTATTTTTGAAACTATTAATAAAAATTAAAAGGAGGGGGCTTCCTATGGCTCCCTTCGTGTAGGGCCCTATAAGAAAATTCCAATGGTAATGCCATTCAGCCCATTCCTCTTGTAGTTAAGGAAATTCTTACAAAATACATGGTCACCTTGAAAAGTCCATGTCCAAAAATTATACGTTAGAGTCCCATATTGCTCGAACATTATTGTCAAAAAAATGATCAACGTAAAATGCATAGTCTTCATGAATTGAGAGAAATATAATTACTAACATATTATGAATCAGCAAATAGACTAAGGGCTAATCGAAGCCAATGATCATATGATGAGTAATAAAATTACCCACATTAAATATTCCAACATCCCTCCAAATTCCAATGGCCAAAAGGCTACCATCCAAAGCATTTATATGGAAAGCAATATAGGGAATTTATCTAATATGCACGAGCATTAAGAGATATCTTTCAAAATAGTCTACTCTTTTCCCTTTAGTTTCATTCAAAACAAGTGCGAGGTAACATCAAAGGGCATTTGATAATGAAGGGGCCCTAGTTTCTTCAAAAGTGAGAAAGACTAAGGTAACACCAAATTCCTGCTAAAAATCAGAGATGAATGCCTTATAATCACGGAATGTGAGGTCAATTCTCTCTTCATGCCAACCGCTATCTCAGGCTCTTGTCATGTAAGGTCTATTTGTGCCAGCAGTCACAACCATGCATTTGATTAAACTGCCACTGTCTGTGGATCTACCATATCTTCATTGGTCAAATCAAGTGGAAGCCTCAAAGCGAGAACTTCTAAGTCTCGACATTTACGCAGGACAAGTCGAAGTTCATCTATGTCTGCTCCATCATGTACTGTTAGAGATTTTAAGAAATTAAGAGTAAGAACCTCCCCAAATACTTCGGCTCCTATGTAGATGAATTTCTCAAAAGGAAGGTAGACAGTGTACAGAGCAGGATGCGTCTGCATCCCCACTACCTTTACAGCTCAAACGCTCAATTTTCCTAAGCTAACGGCAGCTGCGCCAAAGCCATCTCATTCGCCTTTTGACATTTGATCCGAATGCTTAGTCGATGCTTGAACTGGATCATGTCCCGTAGGGCTCTCAGTACTAAACAGTGAGTTGTGAAATTCCTAGCAGAAGGAAAGGTCTTTTGACATCTGGGTTTCCTGTGAGTTCATAGGCCTGATGCCTACACACCGGGCTGCAAGTGCCCTGATGCTCAAGGCAAAGGAGTATCTACGAGTAGTTTCGAGCAGTCTCAAGCCCCCTCGATAATGGCGGAGCTCATTTGCATCCTTAACAAAATCACGCTACAGCTCAACATAAATCTCACCCGCAGAGCCAACATGAAGCAGTACCTATTATAGTCGTTCCCGGGTTAGGAAATCAGGAGTCGAGCTCCTATCGGAAGGCATAAGAAAGGAGGGCTCGCGTTCATCAAGAGTGGCATTCAAAAGAAGAGTTATAAAGCTATTGAAGCTGTAGCTCAGGGGGTCGAGAGAGCTTGCAAGAGGCAAGCACAACAACTCAGGAGCTTCGTTGGGTATTCCTGTGGAATTTTCAGGCAAACAATTTATTAAGTTCGTCTCCAAGAGAACTCACGACCATAACTAAGTGCCAAAACTCCATGAAACCTTGCGTAATAGCTTTGAGGTGAGCCGCTCTGAGGACTCACCAGTATGGAAGCTACAGGGTCGCGAACTTGACTTGAACTATGAGTGTTCTCAGGACTCACCTGGCTAGGGCTCTGTATCTCGCGCCATGCCTATTTCCAAGTGAGAGTATCTGTCGCTTCAGCTCTCCAACAATGCTTCCCATTCTTTCTTTCGAGCTTCTTGAGACGTGTACTAGGGTATTCCTTGAGTTGTGTGAAGCCTTTGGGTCTTCATTCCTGCCTCGACCTCCGTATTGGAGCTCCCCCGCTAGTGTGAATGGACTGCATCTCCCTGTTCTGTCCATATCTCAAGGTGTGGTCCTCATGGCATGTCCTTCCCCTATTCTTCACTATCAACCATTAACATGTGAAGGATGTGGACAAAGTGGTCCTTAGTGGTCCTTATGGTTAAGTGCATATCAATTAATTCTCCAAATTCCTATCACATCTCGAGGTTCTAGTCACATATAGTGTCTTTGGGTTATGCTATTCATCTCCCCAAATCCATCAATCAATTAAGGATGTAAGATTCTCAATCAATTTCAAGGGTATATCATGTATTCCATAGGGATTGTCAATGGAAGTGTTAAATCCATGCCCCTCATTACAACTCAAAATATCATTTCTACCATACTCCATCTATTCTTCTATCTATTCTATTTCTTAAGGAGGGAGGGGAGAGCCAACCTGCCACGTGGCGAGCTGGGAGGGAGGCCAACCTGCCACGTGGCAGAGGTGAGCTGGGACTGCCATGTGTCGCGCCGTCACACCGAGCCGTCACGCCTTCAATCATGCATGAAGAACGATGTCACGCCTTCTATCGATGCCCACCTCTGCGGCTCCCGTCGCCACCTCGAGCGCTCCGTCTCTCGTCTTCTCCTGTAGCCTCCATCGCTCGTGCCACCTCCTCTAGCCAGCTCCTCCATCGCTCGCACCACCTCCTCGGCTCCCGTCGCCACCTCCAGCTCCACCTCCTGTGGCTCGCGTCTGCTCCTCCAGCCTCCATCGCTCATGCCACCTCCAGCTCCACCTCCTGCGGCTCGCGTCTGCTCCTCCAGCCTCCATCGCTCGCGCCACCTCCTCCTCGATCCTCGGCTCCCGTCGCCACCTCTAGCTCCAACCAGCTCTATTGCCGTCTGCTCCTCCAGCCTCCATCGCTCCACCTCCTCCTCCTGTTGTTTCGCCACCTCCAGCACCAGCTCCAGCTCCAGCCAGCTCTGTTGCTGTCTCCTCCAACAGCCTCCATCGCACCACCTCCTCCTCCTCCTCCTCCTGTTGTTTCATTGAGATATGCACAGACAAAGCATCGCACAACTCAATGTGAGATATGAGACTCTACACGCAGAGCAGCACAGCAAGATCCACATAATGATCACTTCAACGTGAGGTATGAGACTCTAAAAGTCCACAATAGAAGAGATCATGCTGCTACGATTTGTGGGTGGTTTTCTAGACAATACATGCTGAGCCAATAGAAAAGGATTGTAGGAAAGAGATCGTTTTGTTTATGAAGGCTGGTAGTTTAGCGTGCAACTGTGTTGTAGGTTGGCCTACTGTAGGTTGGGCGAGAGAGAGAGAGAGAGAGAGAGAGAGAGAGAGAGAGAGATGTATAGTTCGCTTAGCTTTACTTTTTTTTTGGGTTGTTTTTCTTGTAGGTGCTTCATTTTATTGTTGGACTAGCACTAGCTTCTCTCCACAACTTTTGTTTATCTAGGTAGGTGATTACTTTTTTTCCAATTGACATTGTGTGTGTGTGTGTGTGTGTGTTTGCATCTTAAACATTTTCAAAATCATTGAAACCATTCCGATCTAATAATTCATGAATTCTTTGCTTCCTTAGGACACATTGTGTGTGTGTGAGAGAGTTTGCATCATTTAAGACAAGCTACATTCATTGAAACCATTCTGATCTTATAATTCGTGGATGCTTAGATTCTTGGGAGGGGAAAACTGAACTAAGAACCATCTTTTTTCAAAAAGGTAATGGAGGAGAGAGAGAGAGAGAGAGAGAGAGAGAGAGAGAGAGAGAGAGAGAGAGAGAGAGAGAGAGAGAGAGAGAGTATTGATGGATTTATCTCTCCATATGTTAAAGCTATATTTGCATCGTTTAAGACAAGCTACATTTTCAAAATCATCCAAACCATTATGATCTTATAGTTTCTAGATGATTATATTATTGAGACGGAAGAACTAAAAGATAATGGAGGCAAGAGAGAGAGAGAGAGAGAGAGAGAGAGAGAGAGAGGGAGAGAGAGAGAGAGAGAGAGGGAAAATATAATGGTGGACAGAAGTGAATTAAGTTAGTGTATTAGTTAGAGACAAGGCGATGATGTGGTTGGACCAGTAATCATTAAATGTAATTGTATCTTTCCTAGGAGCATCTTGATGACCTGGCAATATGTCTAGAGATAAGCTTGCACCGTCTACCCTAAGTGATATAATCTAATCTTCATTTTGAGAAGCTAGCCTTGATTCTCAATTGACCTTGCTTTCTATTTGGAATTCTTTACTTCCTTAGGACACATTGTGTGTGTGTGTGTGTGTGTGTGTGTGTGTGTGTGTTTGCATCGTTTAAGACAAGCTATGTTTTCAAAATCATTGAAACCATTCCGATCTGATAATTCATGAATTCTTTGCTTCCTTAGGACACATTGTGTGTGTGTGTGAGTTTGCATCGTTTGAGACAAGCTACATTCATTAAAACCATTCTGATCTTATAATTCATGGACGCTTAGATTCTTGGGAGGGGAAAACTAAACTAAGAACCATCTTTTTTCAAAAAGGTAATGGAGGCGAGAGAGAGAGAGAGAGAGAGAGAGAGTATTGACGGATTTATCTCTCCATATGTTAAAGCTATATTTGCATCGTTTAAGACAAGCTACATTTTTAAAATCATCCAAACCATTATGATCTCATAGTTTGTAGATGATGATATTATTGAGACGAAAGAACTAAAAGATAATGGAGGCGAGAGAGAGAGAGAGAGAGAGAGAGGGAGGGAGAGAGAGAGAGGGAAAATATAATGGTGGACAGGAGTGAATTAAGTTAGTGTATTAGTTAGAGACAAGGCAATGATGTGGTTGGACCAGTAATCATGTAATGTAATTATATCTTTCCTAGGAGCATCTTGATGACCTGGCAATATGTCTAGAGATAAGCTTGCACCCTCTACCCTAAGTGATCTAATCTAACCTTCGTTTTGAGAAGCTAGCCTTGCTTCTCAATGAGAGTAAAGCATCAAATATGTTTCATGTCATGTGGACTATAGCCATGAGAACTAGGCTCGAGACGTGAGGTGATTGGATGATAGGTGGGGCTACACCGAGAGAGAGAGAGAGAGAGAGAGAGGGGACGAAAAAATATAATGGTAGGCCAGAAGTGAAATAAGACAAGGCCATGATGTGTTTGGACCAGTCATCATTAAAGGTATTTGTATTTTTCTTAGGAGCATCGAGCTGGCAGTATGTCTAGAGATAAGCCAGCATCCTCTTCGCTAAGTGATCTAATCTAACCTCTTTGAGAAGTTAGCCTTGATTCTCAAGGAGAGTAAAGGATTAAGTGTGTTTCATGTCATGTGCACTATAGCCATGAGAATTAAGCTCGAGAGGTGAGGCGATTGGATGATAGATGGGGCTACACACACACACACACACACAGATAGAGAGAGAGAGAGAGAGAGAGAGAGAGAGAGAGCAAAATATAATGGTGGACAGAAGTGAAATAAGTCCATGATGTGGTTGGATACGAAAGCTCCAAAGTTAATTGTATCTTTCCCAGGAGCACCTTGATGAGCAGACAGTAAGTTTAGAGACAAGCCTGCACCCTTGCCCTAAGTGATCTAATCAACCTTTCAACAAGAGTAAAGGATTATGTATGTTTCATGTCACGTGCACTATAGCCATGAGAACAAACCTCCAGAGGTGAGGCGATTGGATATCAGGTGAAGCTACATCTCGAGAGGGTTTCCTCTACTTTTGAATCAAAGGCTTGCTTTGCAATTGGATTTTCCAATTTGACACACCCCATGATGTCTACCTGCTTCTGTCACATCCTTAAGTACTTGAGACGTGAGGCGATTGGTGGACAGAAGTGAAATAAGTCCATGATGTGGTTGGATATGAAAGCTCCAAAGTTAATTGTATCATTCCCAGAGCAGACAGTAAGTTTAGAGACAAGCCTGCACCCTTGCCCTAAGTGATCTAATCAACCTCTCAACGAGAGTAAAGGATTATGTATGTTTCATGTCATGTGCACTATAGCCATGAGAACTAACCTTCAGAGGTGAGGCGATTGGATATTAGGTGAAGCTACATGTCGAAAGGGTTTCCTCTACTTTTGAATCAAAGGCTTGCTTTGCAATTGGACTTTCCAATTTGACACACCCCATGATGTCTACCTGCTTCTGTCACATCCTTAGGTACTCTAAGCCAATTGGATGATGATGAACCTACCACCTGTGAACTTCATAAGGCATCTAAGAATTGTGTTTTAATAGGTTGGCTTAGCTTGATTCCCAAGGATCTAAATGTAATTGTATCTTTCCTAAGAGCATCTTGATGAGCTGGCAAGCCAGAAGTGAAATAAGTTAGTGTATTAGTTAGAGATAAAGCCATGATGTGCTTGGACTAGTAATCATTAAATGTAATTGTATCTTTCCTAAGAGCATGTTGATGAGTTGGCAATATGTCTAGAGATAAGCTAGCACCTTCTACCCTAAGTGATCTAATCTAACCTTTGTTTTGAGAAGCTAGCCTTGCTTCTCAATGAGAGTAAAGCATCAAGTATGTTTCATGTCATGTGGACTATAGCCATGAGAACTAAGCTTGAGACGTGAGGCGATTGGATGATAGGTGGGGCTACACCGAGAGAGAGAGAGAGAGAGAGAGAGAGAGAGAGAGAGAGAGAGAGGGGGGGGGGGGGGGGGGGGGGGACGAAAAAATATAATGGTAGGCCAGAAGTGAAATAAGACAAGGCCATGATGTGTTTGGACCAGTAATTATTAAAGGTATTTGTATTTTTCTTAGGAGCATTGAGCTAGCAATATGTCTAGAGATAAGCTAGCATCCTTTGCCCTAGTGATCTAATCTAACCTCTTTGAGAAGTTAGCCTTGCTTCTCAAGGAGAGTAAAGGATCAAGTGTGTTTCATGTCATGTGCACTATAATAGCCATGAAAACTAAGCTCGAGAGGTGAGGCGATTGGATGATAGATGGGGCTACACACTTACACACACACACACACACACACACACACACACACACAGCAAAATATAATGGTGGACAGAAGTGAAATAAGTCCATGATGTGGTTGGATACGAAAGCTCCAAATTTAATTGTATCTTTCCGAGGAGCACCTTGATGAGCAGATAGTAAGTTTAGAGACAAGCTTGCACCCTTGCCCTAAGTGATCTAATCAACCTCTCAACGAGAGTAAAGGATTATGTATGTTTCATGTCATGTGCACTATAGCCATGAGAACTAACCTCCAGAGGTGAGGCGATTGGATATTAGATGAAGCTACATCTCGAGAGGGTTTCCTCTACTTTTGAATCAAGGGCTTGCTTTGTAATTGGATTTTCCAATTTGACACACCCCATGATGTCTACCTGCTTCTGTCACATCCTTAGGTACTCTAAGCCAATTGGATGATGATGAACCTACCACCTGTGAACTTCAGAAGGCATCTAAGAATTGTGTTTTAATAGGTTGGCTTAGCTTGATTCACAAGGATCTAAATGTAATTGTATCTTTCCTAAGAGCATCTTGATGAGCTGGCAAGCCAGAAGTGAAATAAGTTAGTGTATTAGTTAGAGACAAGGCCATGATGTGCTTGGACCAGTAATCATTAAATGTAATTGTATCTTTCCTAAGAGCATGTTGATGAGCTGGCAATATGTCTAGAGATAAGCTAGCACCATCTACCCTAAGTGGTCTAATCTAACCTTCGTTTTGAGAAGCTAGCCTTGCTTCTCAATGAGAGTAAAGCATCAAGTATGTTTCATGGCATGTGGACTATAGCCATGAGAACTAAGCTCACGATGTGAGGCGATTGGATGATAGGTGGGGCTACACTGAGAGAGAGAGAGAGACAGACAGACAGACAGTCAGAGACAAAGAGAGAGAGAGGGGATGAAAAAATAAAAAGGTAGGCCAGAAGTGAAATAAGACAATGCCATGATGTGTTTGGACCAGTAATCATTAAAGGTATTTGTATTTTTCTTAGGAGCATTGAGCTAGCAGTATGTCTAGAGATAAGCCAGCATCCTCTGCCCTAAGTGATCTAATCTAACCTCTTTGAGAAGTTAGCCTTGCCTCTCAAGGAGAGTAAAGGATTAAGTGTGTTTCATGTCATGTGCACTATAATAGCCATGAGAACAAAGCTCGAGAGGTGAGGCGATTGGATGATAGATGGGGCTACACACACACACACATAGAGAGAGAGAGAGAGAGAGAGGCCTATGTAGACAACATAATCAAATGCATGGGCACAGTAATGTAGCGTGCATTTATAAAATGGACCTCCATACTTCACCAATAGTACATAATGAGCATGAACCTGCTCCAGTAGTACGTACAACTACTCAAATGGATGCAACTAGGGATGCTACTCATTTAAGAGCCTGAAGGCATGTTGTTCACAACAGGGCTGTGATTTTGGGTGCAGGGGGGAGCCTCTCTATCTTGCATACTTTTCCGTTAAGGGAAAATATAGAGCATCCATGTTTGTATCCACTGGTCTTCAATGCTCCTTCTCTTCATGCACTCGGATCCATGGATCATACATGTAGCTTTTTCCAGGCTCAACTGTGGAAACAAGAGATGCGAATGCATATGCATCAAGTTATGGGCAAGCACTGTTGCAAAGTTGGTCATATGTCATTATTGCCGTTAGAAGAACCACCAAAGATTTTGAGAGTTCTACTGCACAGACATGATGCTAGAAGCAAACTGTTTAAGAAAAACATTAGGCCTTATAATAGTGCCATGGCATTTGTTTCATTGGGAGCCCATGTTGATCAAATGTTCCATGGGAATGGGGGTATACAAAACTTTCGGGTCCATGGTAGTGTGTATCATCGGGTTGGAAATTTGTTGCCAGATGAGGCTAGGCAAGAGATGCCACGTTTTGCACAGTTGTACGTGTATGACACTGATCGTGAACTAGAACACCATTTACATGGGATACCTGGTTTGGATCTAAGCATTTTGGAGTTGTTGCAGAGGATGATGCACGAGTGCAATCCATATGCCAGTGCATTGATGGCTATCGGGCAAGTGCTACGGGCAAGTGCTAAGAACAAATCCACATACAAACCTAAGGATGGTTATTTGTGAGAGCTGCTCCACCTCAAGGCAATACTTGTCTCCTATGGCTAGCGAGGTTGCTACAATCATGCCAGGACAAGGGGATGACTTCGATATTGGAAATCAGGACATTCAGATTTTTAGCCTCAATGGGTTTGTGCATAGAATATCTAATTTGCATCGATCATACATGCCTCTCATGTATGTTCTTTTGTTCCCTCGGGGGGAAGATGGTTGGCATCCATATATCCCATATAGTGATGTTCCTAATCACACACCATTGCACGAGATACATGGACAGAGTTGTGTCACCCAGAGACAATACTACGCATATCGTTTGCAAGTGAGATATGATACAAATGCATGTCTTTTGCGTGGGGGTAGGTTGCTGTAGCAATACATGGTTGATGCCTACAGTAGCATGGAAGAGTCCAGGTTGGTGTGGATACGAAACAACCAAGCTTCCCTACACACTGAAGACTATCAAGGGTTGATGGACATGGTGAATACAGCTGATGGGTGGTGTTGCCTTCTTCTTTTACGGGAGGGCCTCGATATATGTGCCAGCTATACCAAGATGCTATGGCAATTGTCAGGAAAAGGGGCAAACCTGATTTATTCATAACATTCACCTGTAATCCCAAATGGCCTAAAATATCTATAGCATTGTTGCCGAGGCAAATTGCGCAAGACCATCCAAATTTGACAGCCCGTGTGTTTTTCCAAAAGCATAAGGACATGATGCAGTCAATTACAAAACATAATTTGTTTGGGAAGGTGGCTGGATATGTGAGTGTGATAGAGTTTCAAAAGAGAGGTCTGCCACACTCACATATATTGTTGATATTAGAAGGTGGTTTCAAACCTGTGGAGATCGGTCACTATGATCGATTAGTGTGTGTAGAGTTGCCAGATAAGGCAATGTTCCCGAAGTTGCATGATATTATTGGGCAATGTAATGTCCATGGTTCGTGTGGTGCACTAAATCCATCTGCAGCTTGCATGGTTGATGGAAAATGCATTCGTCATTATCCACGTGGATTCTTGCAGACGACTGTTGTTGGCAACGATGGCTATCCAGTTTACATGCGTCGTGATGATGGTAGAAAGATACAAGTGAAAGGGGGTGTGATTGATAATCGTTGGATTGTGCCATTTAATCCTTTCCTCTCCGTGAAGTACAAGGCACACACAAATGTTGAAATATGCTCCACAATCACTACAGTTAAATATTTGTATAAATATGTTACAAAGGTCATGACAGAGCCATTATCAAGATGCAGCTAAATAATGCAGGAGAGCAAGGGCATTTGCACAACATAGTTGACGGTGGCATTGATGAGATTAGTAGTTACTTAGATGCACATTACGTGTCGGCATCAGAAGCATGTTGGTGGATTTATGAGTATGCCATGCACGATGAAAGACCTGATGTGCAAAGATTGCAGGTTCATCTTCCAATGCGCAATAACATCATCTTTCGAGATGATGATGATTTGCAAAATGTTGTAGGTAGGGAACAAAATCAAAAGACCACCCTCACAGAATGGTTCACTTACAATCAGTTGCAATATGACGCAAGCAACTTGCTATATGGTGACTTGTCAAACAAGTTGGTTTGGAACAAAATCAGTAAGCGATGGACTAGAAGACAAAAGGAAAATACCATCAGTCAGATGTACAATATTTCCCCCTCAGCTGGCCCGGGGGATTCACTCTTCATTAAAGGGGGACGTCACCTGTGTGCATGAACTTCGAGAAAACCCCCTATTTAAGATCCACGTAGGATGATAAAACACCCCTATTTAAGCTTATAAGATACCACCCAAATTCCATTATGTCCCCCCCTTTCCTTAAATCTACATTCTTTCTCAAGCATTTAGATTACACAATAAGCAAATTTAGGTTACTTTCCCTATGACTATTTAAAACCATACACAAAATCAAACTTGTTTGGACTAGTTACCCAAGGTAACCTATATTATGTCCCCCCTTCTTAAATATGACATGGTCCCCCTAGCTTAAATTCAATATTGGGGAAAAAAAAAGGGCCCCCACCCCTAATGTATAAGCTTATGCCTCATTTCAAAAAAACCCCCTATTGTACACTCACGTGATATCATAAGTTTCCCCTTGTGAATCCCTCGGGTCAGTTGGTGAGCTCTACTTCATGCGTATGCTTCTTAATGTGTGCACGGGATGCAAGTCCTTTGATGACCTACGTACTTTTGACAGTCAAGTGTATCCTACTTTCAAGGCAGCATGCATAGCACGGGGATTGTTGGAGAGTGATGATGAATGGTTTGTGTGTATGCAAGAGGTTGTGTTTTATCAAAATAGTGCACAACTGAGACACCTATTTGTTACAATATTGGTTTTCTGTGAGCCAACGTCTCCTCGACTTTTGTGGGAAAAATTTTCCACTGTTTCGGATGTTTTTTTTAATATATTGGAATCAAGTATGGGGAATTTAATTGGTCGTCATGAACTAGCGATAAAGAAGGATATATTGCACTTGGAGCACATTCTTCAACAACATGGGCGAAGGTTGGCTGAGTTTGACGTAATGCCTATTGTAGATAGAACATCTTTGTTAGAAGCTGGAAATGGCTTATTGCAAGAAGAAAAAATGTTTGATTGTGTGAAAGAAGCACAGACTGCCCAACAAATGGAAATGTCCTTGAATCACTGTCAGCGTGCTGCATTCGATCGGATTTTGGCAAGGGTCTATGGAGATGGTGGTGAGGTCTTTTTTCTCGATGGTATAGGAGGGTCTGGAAAGACCTTTCTCTACAATTGCTTGCTCTGTCGATTGCATGGGGAGGGGCTCATCGCTTTGGCATGTGCATCTTCTGGGATTGCTGCATTACTACTAGCCAATGGACACACACGACACACTCATGATTCAAGATACCGTTGGAGCTGGATGATACTAGCAGTTGCAATATTAAGGTTAATAGTCAACTTGCAGATGTTTTGAAGATGGCTAGGCTGATAATATGGGATGAGGCACCCATGACTCACCGGTTTGCTTTCGAGGCACTAGATAGAACATTGCGAGATATCATGTCCAATGAGCAACTTTTTGGTGGGAAGGTGGTATTCTTGGGGGGGGATTTTAGGCAAGTCTTGCCAGTTCTTCCAAAGGCAGGACGAGAGGACATTGTCAATGCTATGTTATGGCACTCAAGGATTTGGGGTCACACTACAGTATTGGAGTTGATGCAAAATATGCGGGTCCTTTGGAATGGTGATAATTGTGCTGAGCAAGAGTTCATGCAATGGGTTCTGGACATTGGCAATGGGATAAATAGATGTACAAAAGAAGATACTATTGTGATTCCATCGCAGATGCTTTTAGAGACAAAGTCCATGGAAGGCCTCATTGGATGGGTGTATCAAAGGCTTGCAACTGTTTTGGACTGTGCACCATACTTTCGAGAGCACACTATTCTTACACCTCGAAACATCGAGGTTGATGCAATTAATGCTACGACATTGAAGGCAATGCTCGGTGAGGAAAGGGAGTACCTAAGTGCAGACTCAGTGGACAACTTAGAAGGAGATTCCTTTTTGTTTGCAGTCGAGTATTTGAACAGTCTTGATCTTGGTGGTGGATATCCCCCACATCGGTTGGTTTTGAAAAGGAATGCTCCAATAATTTTGTTGCGCAATTTGAATCCTCGCCAGGGTTTGTGCAATGGGACACGGTTGATATGCAAAGAGTTTCACATGAAAGTGTTAGAGACTGAAATCATTACTAGTAACAATGCTGGTGATAGAACGTTTATTCCAAGGATAACATTCATTCCAACCAACCTTAAACTTCCATTCGACATGAGGAGACGGCAATTTCCTATCCGATTGGCATTTGGCATGACAATCAATAAGTCACAGGGCCAAACATTGTCTATTTTGGGGCTGTACTTGGCGACACCTATATTCAATCATGGCCAACTATATGTGGCATTTTCGCGTATCCGAGCATCAAACGCTGTTAAGGTTTTCATTTCGCATAGTGCATCTGATGCCAGGGGCGAGGAGATGGATAATACTTCTACCACAAATGTTGTGTACAAGGAAGTTTTGCAATAGGCAACAGCAAGAGCCTAGGAGTATGATATTGCTCTTTCAAGCCCTCCTCAAACTTTCTTGGGTGGAAAATCTTCATTTCGGTAATCTTTGTATAGCTTTTTTTAAGTTCTTTCAATATTCCAACTATCATAGGCCTTCGAGAATGTTGGCTATTTATACAAATATGAAGTAAGACGCAATATTTCATGACTTTGTCCTTGATAATGTTTGGATTTCATTTTTCATTTGAGTAATGGGTTTGCAATACACTACAGCCTATTTTCACTTCAAAGCCTATTGTTTTTTCCAGTATATGTAGATTGACACGTGCATTCTTTTTTTGCAATGTGATAAGATGTCTAGGTAGTTCACGTTTGTCACCAAAACAAGAGCACAGGTGCAAGATACATAGTTGCTTGACAACCACGTTTTATGTTGACATGTTTAATAGTATAGTCACTCACTTTTAGAAAATTGCAGATCCTGCGGGCTGGGGATATCTGGAGAGCGTGCAACTGTTGTTGGATTCGCTTGAGCTAGAGAGCTACCTTGGGTAAGAACCGTGTACATTGTTTGTTGCTTTATTTTTGTTAAAACAAAAGTTTTTTTGGATTATATTTGAGTGGGAAAACATGCTATTGTTTGTCTTTTAGGACTGTTCCTGATTCAAGGTTTCTAATGAATCTCCACATCCATAATTCTTTGGATGGATGAGTCCATTTGGGATATTACATTGTCCTGGCTTGCCGACTTCATAGGGTTGCTGCTACTAGGTCCAAAGAAGTACAATATGTCGAGTTGCCTAGTTGATCCAATAAATCTTCAACACGTGGGAGTGACCATCACTGCTCGCTGGCTGGGATACTATGAATGTGTGCGAACACGAATTTTCTATCGAGGGCAAAATGGGGACTACACATACACCTTTGTCAGCGTTGTTGACAGCCCTTTGCGTCTGAGTAAGTACTCTAAAGAATGAGTTGGGTTTTAATAACATACATGTATAAAAGTTTTATGGCTCAATTATTATAGTTCCTAAATTATCTTTCTATGTGATGCTAGTCTAGATACGATTGTTGGTACTCCATTGTATGTTCATAGCCGCAGTGGACATGGCGATGTGGTGGACGTGGAGTGAATGGCCGTCACAAGCTTTTCCTTGTAGTACATGGCTGCAGACTTTTCCCTTAGGGATGTTTGTGTGTCTATTGTAGATTTTGTATGTTCAGTTATGAATTTATTTGCGACTGTGTATTTGGATATATCAATCAGTTCTTTGATGTAGCTATTGCATGTTTAGACATGTGAGTGCACTTTTGGATGTGATATTTTGAAGTACTCTATCATAGAGAAATTTCTTTTAGATGTCACAGTGGCGGATGTGGAGTACATGGCCGGCACAGGCTTTTCCCTATAGTACATGGCTGCAAACTTTTCCCTTTAGGGATGTTTGTGTGTCTATTGTAGATTTTGTATGTTCAGTTATGACTTTGTTTGCGGATGTGTATTTGGAAAGAGTTTCACACGAAAGTGTTAGAAGCTGAAATCATTACTGGTACCAATGCTGGTGATAGAACGTTTATTCGAAGGATAACATTCATTCTGACCGACCTTAAACTTCCATTCAACATGAGGAGATGGCAATTTCCTATCCGATTGGCATTTGGCATGACAATCAATAAGTTACAGGGCCAAACATTGTTTGTTTTGGGGCTGTACTGGGCGACACCGGTATTCAGTCATGGACAACTATATGTGGCATTTTCACATATCCGAGCATCAAACGTTGGGGATCTCTGGAGAGAGCGCAACTGTTGTTGGATTTGCTTGAGCTGGAGAGCTACCTTGGGTAAGAACCGTGTACATTGTTTGTTGCTTTATTTTTGTTAAAACAAAAGTTTTTTTGGATTATATTTGAGTGGGAAAACATGCTATTGTTTGTCTTTTAGGATTGTTCCTGATTCAAGGTTTCTAATGAATCTCCACATCCACAATCCTTTGGATGGATGAGTCCATGCATTGTTGATAGCCCTTTGCATCTGAGTAAGTACTCTAAAGAATGAGTTGGGTTTTACCAACATACATGTATAAAAGTTTTATGGCTCAATAATTATAGTTCCTAAATTATCTTTCTATGTGATGCTGGTCCAGATATGATTGCTGGTACTCCGTTGTATGTTCGTAGCCGCGGTGGATGCAGTGGACGTGGTGGACGTGGAGTGAATGGCCGTCACAAGCTTTTTCGTGCAGTATATGGCCACTGACTTTTCCCTTAGGGATGTTTGTGTGTCTATTGTAGATTTTTTATGTTCAGTTATGACTTTATTTGCTGCTGTGTATTTGGATATATGGTCCAAGAGGCAAAGTAAAGACTAGTCCAAAGAAAGCAGTCCTGAGAGAGACAAAGGCAAGCTAGAGTGAGGGAACGAGGAAGGTTTTGAAGTACTCTATCATACAGAATTTTTTTTGGACGTGGCAGATGTGGAGTACATGGGTGGCGCAAGCTTTTCCCTATAGTACATTGCCGCAAACTTTTCCCTTTAGGGATGTTTGTGTGTCTATTGTAGATTTTGTATGTTCAGTTATGACTTTGTATGCGGATGTGTATTTGGACATATCAATGAGTTATCTAGCTTCACTTTCAAATGTAATATTTTGAAGTGCTATGTCAAAGAGATTTTTTTTGGTTAGAATATGTTGCTTGCATTTAAATGTTTCTTTCGTTATATTGTTGGTTTCAGACATTTTAGCATCTTGAGTCCCGGCGGAGCGGTTGCTAGCCCGTCGTAGATGGCTCAGGTTACTCGTAATCCATAAAGGATGTACAATGTCCATCTCCCACCACAATCCAACATAATCATTAAAGGACTCCATCCCTATTGCGACTAGGGGGACGGCTCATAACCATTAAAGGTCTCTACCATTCCAACATACTACTATCATTACAACCTAGTTCATATGTACTGCAGCTTAAAAGGCCTAATCCAAAAAACACCAGTATGAGTTGTATAAAAAATCCATAGGTTTGACATAGGGGGTTCAATTAGAGCCCCGCCCCATCAGGTGGGCTGGATGGATAGTATCTGACCCTCTACTGGCCTTTAGTCGATGCTCGAACTTATCTTGGCAATCACACACCAAGTTCTGGGCATCCTTTATGTATTGCTTTTCTAAGACCGGGTCAAGGTAGGTCTCTTTATAGGTGGGTGCCGGTGTCAGGCCCTAAGCCTGCACTGGTTTGTTCACTTCTGGAATCAGGGGTACATCAGGGTCACCCTGGATGGAAGACTGTTCGAAAGAAGAGGAGGTCGCAAGGGTAGCTGTCTACTCATCAGAACCATCCTGGATGAGCACCTGGTCAGAACCGTCACCTACCAGAATGGCCTTCTTGGAATGAGTTAGAGGCTATAGAGGAATCTCGGGATTGGGCAATGGGGATGCCTTACCCTTCTTGGTGAGCTTCTTTATGGCCTTGCCTAGTACCTTGGCTTGCATCCTTGTAATGACTTGTAGTGGCATTGCAGCCACATGGCTTTGTTTAATTGAGCCTGGAGCTCTTTGGTGGGGTGAATGGAGTGGTTGGTCTTCTTGTGGGACAGTCATGGAATAGACGCTCTGTGCCACATCCTACACACAAGGGGGTGGGGTTGGTTGCGGTTTGGGCGGTGGGCGTACGATCCCTGTATGGACAGTTCCAAGCTATGGGAGTCTCCTAGTTAGAGGCACATCCAAAGGTTTACCATGGTCTCCAAGGGGATGGATGTGTGTGTGCGTGTGGCCCATGTATAGTCATGTGACTATTAGTAGCCCCTTAGATGACCTTAGTGGTCTTTGCACACCCTAGGATCACAAGGGTCCCCAAGGGGAGGAGTGTGTGTGTGTGTGTGTGTTTGGTGGATCTTTTTTAAATTGTTGGTATTTTATCAATTGAAAGCACCATTAGTAATAGTCTTTCCATAGGTGATGATAGGGCCATTACCAGCAGTAATAGAAGCTTATTGTAGATAGTGTTATACTATACAAAGGTAATGCTATTAAGATCATCGGCTTTATATTTTGCTATTAATAATATCACCTTTCCCAATAATAATAGTACATGCTACTATTTGTTAAACCATTTTTTACGAATGACATGTTCAACTTTTATATGCTACGAGGGGTAAAATCATTCATACCAACAACATACTCAACTTTTACTTGTGGTACTATTATTATTGATAGCAGTAAGTTGCCACTTTCAAGGACTGGCAAGGTTTTTCATGCGTCATTTCATGAAATGGATGCACATAAGCATAAATACACAAAGACTGTGCATGATTACGTGAATATGTAATCCATTTATAAATGGCACATGCTATCATTACCTGCATCATTTTGTGAAAAAGATGTTCACAAATGTAAATATAGAAAGAGTCCAAGTAATTATGTGAAAACGTAGTCCTTGATGATGAGAGTGATTTTTCTAGAATTACTTCTCATGCATGGATTCAGGACAAATTTCTTGAAGAATTACTCCTTTAAAATGTGTTTGAGGCATAGCTTTTGACATACTATTAACAATCATCATTAAATAAGGTCATGTATTTCTTCATAAGCTGCCATTTCAAACGAAAATATTTTACACATCTAAATTGTTCCATCATTGGTCTCCTAAGGTGACAATAGCTTGAGATGACTAAGTAGGATGAAAATTGTACCACCTTACCATGCATATAGCCACACAAAACCTCACATTTAATAGGTGTCATCATTTTTAAATCATATTCTCACAATGCACTAGATTGCACTGGATGGAACAAAACTTGGTAGGAATCTTGAAAATAGTACAGCCAAGAAACATATCAATTTTGATCCCCTTTGGAGCTATAAGTCCTCATATTTTAAAAGTTGGTCATTTTTAAATCCATAACTTGCCTAGGCACAAAATATGCATTGGTGGGGTTGTGCCATGTGTGTATAGTTTTGATAGGTATGACACTTTGGGGCCTTAATGTGGTTCATGTGCTCATAAATTCTAATGTGGGTTAAATATCATTTTCATGGTTCATCATGCATATTTCCTTGTTTTTTGCCATGCATCATGATTAAGTGTTAAAAATATGTATTTATGTGGGTCAAATATCATTTTCATGGTTGGACATGATGGAGTATGCAACCACAAGTTGGTCAATTAAGAGTGTGCATGTTGGAAACTATTTGGGACAACTTGCAACATGTAATTAAAGAGACTAGGTGGTCCAACCAGAAGTGGAACAAATCTGAGGTGCCAATCAATGGACAATTTGGGTGCACAAGTGGCTATCTTCTCTAGGCCATGCTTATCTAGTTAAAAAATGTAATTCTTAATAAGTGTGTGGCTTGCTTTTGGGGACTCTCTTTTGTAGATGAAAATGGTATTCCTTCTATGAGATCCAACAAAGCATCTTTTTTGTGAAGACATTATGGAATCAAATTCGATCATGTGTTTGTAGCTACAGCATTTTTTTGGATATAGAATAGCCACTATGTCACTTTACTTTTTTTTCTACCTAGTTTGTGTTACTCCAACAAAGCTATTCTTTGCCTATTGAGGGTCCATCAAAATTCTCCTATAACCTCATATCTTGCTACATTTTGGATTAAAGATATTGATTTTGTCTATTGCATCTATAGTAGTCCATTACCTTATGTCCAAAGCATCATATTTCCCTATAGTTGTATCAGATCCCATGGAGTCCATTTTTTAGATTTTTTCTAAGTTTTAGAAGTGAAATGGCACCAACTTTCTAGCTGGGCAATTGAGTCTTTGACTCTATCTAATGGACAAATCCTTGTGGTCCATGAATCTGGCACCAAGAAGAATATAAGAAACAACCAAGGCTATGAGAAGATTCAACTATGGGAGACCAATCATGAGGGGGGGAGGAAGTTGTATTTACTTTACAGAGGGGGCTTAGAGAGAAAAAAACCTATAAGTCAAGAGATGGGGGTTTTTTATATAACTTAGAGAGGGGGTTGGGGAAAGAATATATGTTTAAAAGGGGGGGAGGAGGGTGCGGGGTATATTTTATTAGAGAGGGTCTAAAACAAAGGGGGAAGATAAAAAAGGTTTTTCAAAAAAAAGAACAAGGGGAGTTTAATGGAGTAATAGGATATAATCAAAAAACAAAAAGAAGAAAAGAGCCATGGTTCGTGTCTCGCATATGGACAATGGACTTACCTGAGAGTCCGTCAAGCTCAAAAGGCACAAAATGGTACTACAGTCCATGCGACGAGGACAGTTCATAAGGGAACAATTGTGCAGGGGCTATCAATCAAGGGCGAGGTCAACAGAGGCGCGGCCATGCAAGAGCATCTTGCTATAGTAGTAGTGCAATAGGGCAAGTCCTAGTGGGATTGGGTAGAGACCTAAGAAGCTCTCAGCCTCTAAGTGATCATGGGCAGAGGCTAGGTACTAGTCTCTACTACTAAGTAGCAAAAACTACGGGGGTAGCCGCATTGTCGCAGATTGTAGTAGCACGATGCGAGAAGCCAAGGAGCCAGGCCCCTTTATATAGGGGAGGTTTGGGAAAACGAGGTAGAGACTGTAGTGGCGATAGGTTTGGAGGTGATAAAAAATGGAAGGAGAGAGGTCTTAAGTAGGTAGGAGGGTGCATAGTCAGGGACTAGGGGAGTCGAGAGAATATAGGGAGCTAGGGAGGCTTAAGGGTTGGGGAAATGTGTGGACAAAGGCCAAAAAAAATAGAATGGCGAGCTAGCCCAAAATGCAGGGAGGGTATTTAAGAAAGGGTACTTAGTTAATAAACTATGTAGGGAGGGGTTCTTTTAAGGGGGGTATTTACGTGGGTAGAAAAGATAAGGAACTTAGGATAGTAGAAGATAAAAAAGTGTAGGAACTAAATAGGACAAATTGGAAAAAAAACCAACGAAAATTTTTTAATAAAGGAAAGGAACACCTAGCTAAAGAAATAAAAAGAAGGAAAAAATAACCAAGAAGGGAAATTAACCAAGAAGGGTAAAAAAATAACCAAGGGAGGGTTAGTTAGGGAGAGAGCCGAGAGGTCGAGAAATACCTTGGGAGGTGGGGGGCATTTATACTATTTCCACAAGTTGTAAAGAAAAAAAGAGCCGTGGGGCATTTGTATATATATTAAAAAGGAATTAGTAGTAAAAAAATATAAGAGTAAGGAGTGATTAGTTTACTTGAGTTTAACAAGGTTACGGAACTAGGATTTTATAAGATGTTATAGTTAATTACGAAGAGCTAATCCAGAAGAGAAAAGTAGGATATAAAGAACATAAGAATTAAGAGTAAGTATATATATATATCTAGCAAGTAAAATAGGACATAACCGGAGTAATTAAAAACAAAAAATAAAAAGACCAAAAAGGGGGGTGGAAAAAAAATTGAAAAAGGAAAAAGAAAAGGGAGTATTACTAATACAAAATTTTTTTAATAATTCAAAGAAAATTTAAATAAAATTAAAAAATTAAGAGAAAATAAGGAGTATTAAAAATTAAGAAAACAAAGAAAGAGAGAGAGAGAGAGAGAGAGAGAGAGAGAGAGAAACAATGGAAACAGTTAATTAAAAAATAGTAAAAAAGTGAGGGGGGTAAGGTGGGAATATAAGGGAGCTAGGGTTTAAAAAGAGAGGAAGGGTTAGAAAGTGTGTGTGTGTGTGTGTGTGTGCATGTGTTAGAAAGAAAGAAGCACAGGAGTACGATGGCCACTCGTAGCTAGAGAAGCGACTCTCGACTATACGAGAGTACGCCGATGGCTCTGTGAGGTAGAAGGACCTCTTGACCATAGGGGGGAGAAGGGGCTCGGCTCTATAGCCGGCTGGGCTATCTTGACTCCACTGGGGTAATCTCCGCTGGTGTGGGGTTGGGGTGGTTTGGAGCTGGGGGGTGTAGTACCCATCATGTATGTGTATAACTCCCCAGGAGTGGGAGGGTGCCCCAAAATGTTATATAACTCCCGAAAGATGGCATCCTAAAGATCAGGTGAGGCTAAAGAGCTTCCTGGCCACTTGATGAACTGAAGAAAAGAAAAGAAAAATATTACCATCAAGCATGCCTCTTTCCATCATGCATGCCCTCGTCACGAGATGCAAAAGAAAAAATAGAGTGATAGCCTAACATTGAGCAAGCACTTATAGACTCCTGCATTCTTTGAATTAGAGTGATAGAAGTCTATATTGTTGCTCAATGTCAGGCTATTGAAGCTTCACGTGGGGAAAAAGAGAGAAGGAAAGAGAGGAGAAAAGAGAGGAAAAGAGAGGAGAAAAAAGAGAGAAAAAGAGAGGAGAAAAAGGAGAAAAGAGAGGAGAAAAAAGAGAGAAAAAGAGAGGAGATAAGAGAGAAAAAGAGAGAAAGTGAAAAGAGAAAAAGTGGGGATAAAAGAGAGAAAAAGAGAGAAGGAAAGAGAGGAGAAAAGAGAGGAAAAGAGAGGAGAAAAAAGAGAGAAAAAGAGAGGAGATAAGAGAGAAAAAGAGAGGAGAAAAGAGACGAAAAGAGAAGATAAAAGAGAGAAGATAAAAGAGAAAAAGTGAGGATAAAAGAGAGAAAAAGAGAGAAGGAAAGAGAGGAGAAAAAAGAGAAAAAGAGAGGAGATAAGAGAGAAAACGAGAGGAGAAAAGAGGAAAAGAGACGAAAAGAGAGGATAAAAGAGAAGGAAAAAGAGAGAAAAAGTGAGGATAAAAGAGAGAAAAAGAGAGAAGAAAAGAGAGGAGAAAAGAGAGGAGATTAAAGAGAGAAAAAGAGAGGAGATAAGAGAGAAAGAGAGGAGAAAAGAGACAAAAAGAGATGAAAAGAGGGAAGGAAAGAGAGGATAAAAGAGAGAAAAAGTGAGGATAAAAGAGAGAAAAAGAGAGAAGGAAAGAGGAGAAAAGAGAGGAAACGAGAGGAAAAGAGAGGAGAAAAAAGAGAGGAGATAAGAGAGAAAAAGAGAATGCAATCCCTTATTTCCTCACAAATGCAATCCTTTTCTTCATTCATGCAATCCCTTTCCATCATTCATGCAATCACTTATTTCCAGCATTCATGCAATCCCTTTCTTGGAAGGGGAAGGGGAAGGGGAAGGGAAAGAGAAGGAAAAGGAAGGGAAAGGGGAAGGGGAAAGGAAAGAACACATAAGAAAAATTGTCATAGCACATCTACAGATGCATCTAACAGCGCGTCTACAGGCACGGCTGTCTATTTTTCCAAAAGTTAGATGCGCTATTTGACGTGCCTATAGACACACTCTGATACATGCATTTTGTAAAGAAACTGAAAAGGACATGCGCCCAACCCCAAAAAGAACAACACTAGAACCAAAAACATCCCTTCCTTACATACGACAAAGGACGAATCCAAAGAGAGCAACTTCCAAAGAAGACCAACTGCCAAGGGACTTACTTTGGACAGAGGTATGGAAGCTTCTTGTCCTTCTTCAAAGCTACTTCTCTTCCTTCTCTTCCTTGTTCACCCTCTTCTATAGACATGTTCCATAGTACAGATGCGCTTTTAGAATCTACACAGAGTTTTGACATTTACAACTCATGCAAGAACACATTTTTTGGGTTGTTTATCTATAGGATATCTTCATCTTCAATAAGTAGCTCCAGTGAGGATGAATCCCTCCGTATCCACCATTGCAAAATGTGGTTGGAGCAAAAAATCAAATGTATGTGTGATCGATGTCAAGGAAACATGTACCGTGCACGTAGAATTACACTCAATCACATCTCAAAGTATGGAGAATGGGATGTGACCGTAAACATGGTAAGTGTTAAAAAGTTAAGGTTGATTGAGATACCTATGGGTGTTCATGTGTTTGAGTTATGATCCCGTTTTAATTTGATACATGATGTAGTCCCACACCCGCATATGTTGCCCTATGCTCGTCGTGAGGAGGTAAAGCGTCGCCGATATGAGGTAGGATCTTCAGGAGGGACCATTATGGATGCATGGAGTGATGGTGATAGTAGCTCTTCACCATTACCTCATGAGTATGTGGAGGAGGAGGTGTTTGATGATATGGTGCGGGATTTATATGTCCATCAATCCTCAGGTAGGGATGATAGCATGGAGCAGGACAATCTTTTTACTATAGCATCGACTCCACTATTTGAGGGGTGCACATTCTCTGTTCTACGTGCCTCCCTTGAGTTACTAAACTTGCAAACCATCTATGGATGGAGCAATGCAAGTTTGATTGCATTACTCAAGTAAGCTTTAAAGTCTATTTTGCAAACATGGTGAATTATGCTAGCGGGTCAATTACTCAAATGCTTTTTCTCATTTATGGTCTTCACGTGCAGGCTATTGTGTAAAATGCTTCCAAGGGAGAATAAATTACTGACCTCAAGAGATATGGCAAGGCAACATGTGACCTCTCTTGGAGGATTAGTTTACAAGCGCATCCATGCATGCGTCAACGATTGTGTTCTGTTTCGTGGACCACATAAGGATGCAAGAGAGTATCCTACTTGTGGAGAGGCAAGATATAGAGGAGATCTCAAAACTTTGGATGTGCCTCGTAAGGTTTTGCGACATTTTCCCATAATCCCTCGCATCCAACATATGTTCAAGTGCAAATCCATTGCAGAGCTCATGTCATGGCATTCCTCCCATCGATCAACCGATGGCAAGTGGAGAACTCCCGCAGACACTCTTGCGTGGAAGCATATTGAAGACACATGGCCAAGATTTAAGGAAGAACCTAGGAACTTGAGACGGATTGGGTATGGACGGTGTGAACCCATTTAGTCTCAAAAGCACCTCTTACAGTGTATGGCCAGTGATATTGGTGAATTATAATCTTCCACCCTCTATGGCGATTAAGAAAGGACATGTTATGTTATCCCTTCTAATTCCAAGGAAACATAAAGTAAAAAATCATGATGTTTATTTGGAGCCTTTGATTGATGAGCTAGAGATACTTTGGAGAGGTATCGAGGTGCATGATGTGCGCAGGCCTCCCTCATTCACAAGACTTCGACTACAAAGCAATCTTGATGTGGACGATGCATGACTTCCCAGGCTATGGCGAGTGTTCAGGTAAGCATTGAACTTTTAATTATGAGTAGGCAATCGATGTGGCACCCTAAACCCACCCTCGGGGGGGTCACTATGTATAAACTCTCTATATCACGTGCGTTCAAGGCTTATTTGTAAAATCCCTTATCCGTAGATTTTTCATTAATAAAATGTACCCTTTTTCTATATAAATCTATAATTTTTTTCTAAAATCATTTTAAATACTCCCTTATGTATGTAAATTTTAGAAATTAAAAATATCCTTTTGTTGAACTCACGTGATAGGGTTACATAAGATGAGTGACACCCTCGAGAACCCACCTTGAACTCTTAATTTGCATCTATTGTTCAGGTATCACTACATTGGGTTACCATGCATGTCCTATTTGTGGTCCTTCGCTAGTTGCCTCACGGGTAGACGCATTGAATAAGGTCATCTATGAGAATCACCATCGATTTCTTCCACTTGATCATCCTAGATATGTCGCCCCTTGGAATGAAGTCCCCCATAGTCACTCACTGCAGGAGATTGGATGAGAATTTGGGACGGTTCCACGACTCCTCCACCATTTGGCATGAGCCGGTAAGGGTTTGTAACTATTACGTGCTATATTGAATGGAAATAAAGATTGCATGCTAACACCAAATTTCGTTTAGATACTCCATCTTTTATCATTTACCATATTGGTCCCACCTCAAGATCAATCACCTGCTTGATCCCATGCATATCTTCAAGAATGTGTTGTATATCATTTGGGAACATTTGAATGGGACACGAGATTCCACAGGCATAAGGAAGGATCTACGCACCATAGGGAGGATGCATGAAGGTTGGCCACAAGAGAGGCCAAATGGGCGTGTCTTTTTACCTCGTGCACCGTGGAGGTTATCAAAGCTAGAGATGGTAGCAGTGAAACGATCTATCACTACAATTCGTAGTCCCATTGGATGAATGAGGTGTTTGAAGGGGGCCTTCACAAAGAGCAAGAAAAGAGGTGTAGAGCAATTATATGGCTTGAAATCGCATGATTGGCACAAGATGCTCCAAGTAAGTATTTAATGTGCATAATATCTTTTTCCTTCCAAATTTGTGAGTGAATTAGAAGCAACTAATCAACGATTCCTCCTGTGTTCAGTTCATACTACCTACTAGCATTTCTTGTAGTGCATCGAAGGACATGAAGGATTGTATTTACAAGATGGGCGAGCTAGTGAGGTACTTTACAGGATACAAAATGTGAAGCATATCAATGCTCCATGCAAGGTGTTCATATTGCTAATATGGCATACTTTTTCCTTTCTAGGTATGTGAGCTCAAAGGAAATAGATCCCACCACGCTTGAGAATGCTCGAGTTATGTCAGTGGAGGTGGTTTGTTTAGTGGAGGAGACATTTCCACATTCTATTCTCACAAGCCAACTATATCTCATAGTGCATTTGGTGGATGAGATTGCTATATGCGGTACTGTACATGCACGATGGTTGTTCTTCCTCGAGTGCTTCATGAAGACCTTGAAGGGTTTCGTGAGACAAGATGCAAGGCCCGAAGGTAGCATGGCCGAGGGTTGGTTGGTACAAGAGTCACTTGCATATATTTATGAGTTTCTTGTTGATGTGGATAGCTCTCTCCCACGACTATGGAGAGATGATGAAGACCTAAGGATGACCTCTATTGTGTCTCAATGGAAAGGACGGAGCAAAGTAATAGATACGGAATTGCTTAATAATATCAACCTTTATTGGATGCTTAATAGTGATGTGATGAAAAGATGGGTGACAAGATACGAGGATGCAAAGGCAAGAAGACAAGGAGAAAGGGCCCTCTTTGGTACAACACAGCATGGATCTCGTGTGCCATACCCTTAGCATCTAAGAGCACTTCCAAAGGATATTCATGTGGATTGGCTACTTGATGAAATGGAGAGAGCAGAGAGAGAAGAGGGGATGCATATCACAATGGAAGAATGGGAGTATGCTAGGGGATGCATGAGCAAGGTCGATATATAGAATGTTATGCATAAGTTAGGAGCTTTCAACAATTTAGATTGCTTATTTAATTGATTTTGTCTTGGTGTAGTGTATTATGTTCAATGCTATATGGTGTGAGGGAAAGCATTTTCGAACACAACGGATTGATGATAAGAGAAACACACAAGATTATGGCATCATTGCTAGCTTTGAGGGAGCCAATGGAGCCATGGATGATTATTGTGGCATAATCCAAGATATTATTAAGCTTGACTTTCGATGCTTCTTTGTGTATGTTTTAGATGTAAAGTGGTTTAAGGACATGGTGGAAAGAGGCCCTAATGCAACAATCAAACGCCATGCAAGTGGCTTTGTATCTATTGACTCCACAAAGTTTTGGCAAAGTAAGAAGGACACACTAGCACTACCGCAACAATGTGAACAGGTATTGTACACACATATAAAATAATTCACTATTAAATATTTGATACCTTCAATGCAAGGAAAATAACATGATTGTATTTGTGTTTGAATTAGGTTGTCTATCAACCAATGGTGGATAATAATAGGTGGTGGCATGTCATACCTATTACACCACGTTCCAAAGTGATGTATAGTACATTAACTAATATGGAGCATATGGAGGATGATCATGGCCATGGAGGTGATGATGACAGTGATACGAGAGAGGAGGATGATCATGAGATAGGAGATACAGATATTGAGGCCATTACCTGCCGTGAGGATGAGCCTACCATTGGTGATGCTAATTTCGATGAGCACATGAGTAGCACAAGTAGTAGTGGGCTGAATGTATTTGTAGATCTCAACACTAGTTTGGATTTCGAAGTATATAGTTTGGTAAGGGTTGATCTCATTGAGGATGAGATTGAACCGAACGGTAGCCCATCATTGATATTGGCAAATATATTTTACATATTGTCTCATTCTCCTCACTTCACTTAATTTTTGTATATGTGGGTTTGCCAAAAAGCATTGATATTTTTATTAAAATTTTGTGCTTTGGTAATCATGGGCAATGTTTGAAAAGCGGTGATGTAAATTTATCAGCCTACACCAAAATCTCACTTTCTGTATTCTCAGTTTTACATCTAAATCCGCATCTAATTCTTAGTGTAGACATGCTAATAGACGCACTAATAGATGCGCTATTAGACGCGTCCATATTTTCACTATTCTAGCAGTGCCTATAGATGCACCTGCTATTTTGCGCATCTATCAAGTGCGTCTATAGTTGCTTTGTCTTGTTGTGTATTATGGTGTTGTCCATTTTTGTTATATAAGATGGCACTAGTCGTTTCTCTATGTCATTTAGCAGCACCATTGAATCCATTGGTTTATTTAATTCTATCTATGTGGGCATAAAATACTTTGGTGCACAGTTTTGTCTTATTGCTATTTTGTAGTCATTACAAAATCTATTATCTTTTTCTCTATATGTATCAATTGGAGATTGTCTTTTTCTTTTGCTATCCATTCAAAGACATCTTTCTTTACATAACTGTTGTCTTTTTTGAAAACCATTCTTTCACAAGACAAACAATCAATTGGAGGTGTTTCCAATTTTATTCCTTTCATGTATTTTTTGACATCTTTATTACATTCCTGAAGCATAGCTACGTGTTTTTCTTCATTTACATTCCAATCAATGGATATTTTCACCTTCGCTTTCTTCTATGCTCAATGAGCAAGGAGATTTCATTTCTTTCAAGACTTTCCTCGTGATATGTAATATTTGGTGCTAAATTGCTTGAATGAACTTGAACTTTTTCTAATTTTATAAAGTTTCCTCTTGATTGAAGATGGAGATAAATTCATTGATGGGTATGAAGATTTCATAATTTCCATAATTTCTTTCATTGTTCTCTTTTCTTCTTCAAAGCATAGTCTTCTCAAGCTTACTTCCATTTCAATAGTCCACACTTTTCTTTTCTTGAATAAACATACATATGTAGATTGTATATTAATATTTGCATGGTTATTATGTTTGTGAGGGAGTTCTTGCTCTCAAAAACTTGATATACAATGTCATTGTCCTCATGAAATTGTTCAATTTTAAAATCATATGGTGTAACTATCGTAGAGAAGGAAGTGTCGTGTGGGAGAAAAGGAAATCTAATCTTTTAAACCTTAAATCAAAGTAGAACTTACAATTAAATACTTGGCTCAAGGAGGGCTCTTAAAACCAAAACACCCCTCTAGGAAGTACATACCACCATAAAAAGCAAGAAAGGTCCCCACAACCAATTGTATGGCTTGCCTTGAAATAAAAAGAAGAAAAAAAGGAGGGAGATCATGTGCCCACAATCAATCACAAAAAACCTCAACGAAAAAAATACTAATCAATTTTCAGCTTTCTCAAGACAAACTGGTCACTATACCTTACACCCCTTGTGGTGGTAGCCCAAGTTTTGTGCAATTTCATGATGAATTACCTAGAAGGGAAATGTATATCAGAGAATGGTTAGACCATTAAGCATACAATGTTCCAACAAGCCTATTCGTATTTATTGTGTTGGTCCAAATGTGGTCCAATGTAGACCTATGAATTGTAGTTGGGTCTTGTATTATTTGATGCATATGCAATTGTTCATTGATGGCATTGAGTTTTTGTGTGCTTGTTGTTTGTACTATATATTCAATATTGAAGTCTCCTACGATGTATGTAGGGATGTTTGGGTTTAAATACTTTGAAATGGTGCCCAGTTGATGATATCATGCTTTTGTGTGTGCTCTTAGGGACTTGTAAATGTTAACTACAACTATTTTGTATTGGAGTGGAGTTTCAAAAATTGCCAGCAAGCATTCCACACCATCATTGAAGCAAATATTGTTTTTCTACTAGATGTAGCCTGACCTTGTAATAAGTTGAGATGCCAAGACCCATTGTCCCACGTATTTGTTGGAAGCATGGGTTGTTAGTATCAATGCAATTGTTATGGTGCAACTCTTGTAGACAAAGAATCTGAGATGCAAGGAGATTTGGATTGGAGAGTATGTCTTCTTTGTGCTTTTGGCTTGTCCTAGTATTAAAGGGCACCAAGAAATGATGTTGTGTAGTGTGTTCAACCAAGTTCAAGGAGTCGAATTTCCATGGACTTGAACTTTTTAGCCTCTCAATTTCTTGTAGAATTGAATTGTCAACCTTTATGAACTTCATTTCCAAAGGTGTAATTATATATAGATTTGCTGGATCTTTTACGCGTGACAATGCTGTGTATGCCAATCCATGTGATTTAATACCAGTAGGGTCGAAAGCTACATTGGCCATTGAAAGGCCTTGCGAGCGATGACTTGTTCGAGCGACAATAGGTTGAAGTGGGAATTGATGCTTGCAAATTGAGTTTAATTGGTTTTCCCCCACTTGGAATTCTCGAGTGACTTGAAAGATCAATTTCCATGATGGATCTGTTGCTTTTGTGTAGAAAATTAAGTGCTCTGCGCTAGTTTTCTTGCCAACTTGGCTATTTTTGAAGTGAACCCATGCAATGAATAGTTTTTTTCACATGTTTGACTCCATGAAAATGGTGTTTGCACCATTAACAAGGCCATCTACAGTATTAATGTTTCAAGAACATAGCTCAACTATCATACCAAGTTGAAGGCGTAGTTTGCCATGAAGCGCTCCTATGTTTTTTGGATCTGTTGGCACTTGGATTGTCTTCGAACAAGTTTTATGTTTAATGTCTATGGATTTAAGAAAGTGTGGTTCTGAGTTCAAGATGTGGAAGACCTCTTCATTGTCATTGTCTTTTGTAGAATTTGTGTAGACTAGGTGTGGAATTTGATGTTTGTTTGTAGGTGCACGATGATCTAAGGAATTCAAGTAGTTCAAATCTCTTTGCATATGAGTGCCAACTCTAATACGGTTTAGAATTTCCAAGAAGCTATGGTTGCTTTGTCACATGGGCATCTTTAGCTCATAGTATTTTATGTGGTCTTTCCAAATGCAAGGTACCATGGATAACATTGTGGGCTTGTTAGAGAGGATCCATGCATCCTTTGTTGGGCTTGCTTGGCATAAATCACCACAAAGAAGCACATCAACACCTCCAAAGGGCTCCAAGTGGTTGTGTTTAATTTCACGCATACGGATGTCGGCTGCAATGAATATATTTTGCCCTATTAGTGAAACCTCATCGAAATCAATCAAATCTAAGTTCTCATATAGAGCTGACAATGTTTGGAGTGTCTCTGCAGAAAGACATTTACATGCAGAGGTCATGAGTGGCAAATGAAGAGCAAAGTGTATGGTTGTGCTGCCCACATTATATCCAGCTTTGCCAGTGTACACTAGCACCAAGATTCGAGGAAGAGTTGAATAAGATGTGTCAAAGTGATAGTAGTGCCTTAGCAATGCTTGGATCAGCATGAGCAGTGTGAATGTTTTGCCGCCCCTGCATTTCTCGACAAGAAAATGCGGAAGAGGGACTGCTAGGTGTAGACGTTTTTTGAGCAAAATGTTTTCTACAATTGAGCGTTGATTTACATTCAACATTCGAATTGATGCATGATATTCATTGTTTGGTTGTGCTTTGTATGTAAGGTGAGCATGATGAATGATTTGGTTGTTATTTGGAGTTTTAGGAAGCTCTACTTGCAAGTCGAATTCATCTTTGTTGTCGCACTTTGTGCATAATGAAGACGATGATGAATGTGATATGTTTGTGTTCGAATCAATGGGTTTGAATGCCAACAGTGCATTGAAGTGAGTTCTATTTGTTTCTATACAATTCATGTGCATTTGATAGAGATCATGCCATGTAGGGGTCTCACTAGTTAGTGAATGTTCTTGCTTGAGAAAAGGCAAGTAAAGTAAATAGAACTCTCTAAAATGGTTCTCAGAGTCTTTGAATTTGCTGTAGTTATTGAAGCATATGATTTTGTTTCTTTTGTGTTTCTTTGCATTGTGTTTGTGTCCACCGTATTCACTTACAAAGGAAGCCAAGCAGACTTCATGCATGGATGGATTTTGTTGTGTGTACTTGGAGATAATATCGGCAAAGAACATTTCATTGCTCTCGAGGTTTAGATTTCTAGTTGTTGGCATCCTTTCAACAAGAATTTTCTCTCTTCCACAAGGCTGATGTTTATGTAGGAAAACTCTCTAGTGCTTGATGTGAGGGGCAAAGATAGGCATAAATACACAACTTGTTGGGAACTTATAAGTTGCATATTTAGCATTGCGTTTCCCACTTTGTGTACACACTCATTAGATGGCGATTTTAATTGAATGCAATCTACAAATGCTTTTCTCACTGCTTCGCTAGTTTCCTTGTCCACTTTTGTCATGTAAGACATATAGTATGAGGCTGCACCATGCGGGTTCAATATGAATTGAAGGTCAGTGTTTGCTTCCCAGATTCTTGACAAAGTTGGGTTAAAGTTGTTTGTGAACATATCCTTATGATGGCAGTGTAGGAACATTGTAGGTTGGCTAATGCTTGTACGCAATGCCAATACATAGTCTTCTTCGGAAAGGTAGTTGCATGAAGTACTCTTCCAATGTCAAGTGAAGCGTTGAAGGCTCAACCAAAAGTTTGGAAATGCATTTCATTTGCTCCTTGTAGTTGTTGTTTATATCTTCTTTACGCAATGGTGTTAGAAGCTTTGTTGTTTGCATGGGTGGTCGTGGAAATCCAAAGCGGCAATCTCTACCTCTTCACTTCAAGTTTTTTTGTGCTTGTGGGATTGGATTTTAGGTTTGGGAAGGTTAAGCATGGATAAGTCACAACATATGTACTTGTCCACAAATTCTTCCACCTCTTCATTTGTGGATACGCCATACACAGGTGAATTTTCTACCCAAAGTAACCCATGGTCATACTGGCTACAACGATTTTGGAATTTAGTTATGAAGTAGAAGCCTTGAATTTTTCCCAGCATTGTTGCATCTTGCTTCAGAAGTCTTTTCAACACTTGGAATTTGTGCACGTAGTATTGAGCTATTGTTATTGGGTCGTGACAGATCAAGTTACACGTAACATTGTGTGACCTATTCATTGTTTCATTGTTTGGTTTGTGCTCAACTTTGCAGACATTCAAGCAAAGGTTCCCATAGATTTTCTTCTATAGACAATTTTATAAAGAAAGTAGGAAGGACTAGCTATCTTACCATGGTGAATAGGTTCTTAGCTTGTGTAGTCTAAAGAGGTGCGAAGACAAGCAAAGTCTCGATACCCAATGTTCAATTGAAGAAGTCGCTCCACATTTGTGTTTTCCAGCGTGTCTTTTGCTTTCAGAGTACATCCATGTAGCTTTGCTTTGTGCATTCACACCTAAGTGGAAGACAAACTTTGCCGTACTCGTATCTTCATTGTGTTGAAGAAAATGTTTTCTATTGACATTGCGAAGCATCAATCCTTGGTTGTTAGTTCCCAATGTGCAATGTCTTGGTACAAGGTACGTTCAGGAACATTGTATGTCTTGGTACAAGGTACGTTCAGGAACTTCTCCGAAAGCATCTGAGTCTGAGCGGCTGTGTGAAGAGGGAGCCCTTGAGCTCGAGGGTCTCATTGAAGTCGTCACCCGTAGGAGTTGATGGCTCATTGGACTCGTGGTTGTTGGTGGCACAGACGCTATGGATGGCGGGGCTGAAGCTCGGTGCCCGTCACTTGTGTAGGAGACATCTTTGTTGTCATTGAAGGCTATGGGAGGCTTCGGGGCCTTGGCAGCCTTAGGAGCCTTGGGAGCTTTCTGAGCAGCCAATCTTGGCTATAGTTTTGGCTTTTGATGCCCCAAGCAAGGGATAGTGCTTCTCACGGGTGTTGATGGCATCACAAGAGGAATAGGCAAGGCCATCGCCAAGCTGTTTGTGGAGGAGGGCGCTATGGTGGTTCTTTCTTTTCACAAAACCAAGGGACTAGATCTCTCTCCAAAGCTCTCTTTCCCTTAACAATGGAAGTTTCCTCATCCAAGAAGAAGAAGAAGAAAGAAAGGGCACTTAACTCATGAAGAGAAATTCTCTCACAATGGAAATGAACCCAAGGAATCTCTCTCTCAAAACTAGAAGCGATAAACTCTCTAATCTTACATTCTGAAACTAATCTAGGAATGGAAGCAATCCTAGTGAACTACTAATGAGCTAAACTAGGGGAGCTAAACCTATGCTCTAATACCATGTGAAAACATCCATACCTCAAGATCTATGGAGCGCTCTAAGTGGATGGAACCTATGTGGAAACATGATGAAGAGAGTGCTCATGACATGTACCTCAAGTCAATTAGGCTCCAAGATAGATTAGCTTGGACTCATAAACAGAATCTTGAGTGAATGTGCATTTCTCCACTTATACTCAACAATACATGATAGGCCTCTTATATAGAGAGTGCCCTTTGAATAGTCAACACATGTGGGATCCTCTCATCCACATCTCTCCTTGTGGATATCCTCAATCCACATATTCACATCATGTAGTCCACATCCTAGGGTGGCTACTTTGATTCTTTCCTATACCATACCTTAGCCCTTTAATCTATGTGCTCATGGCACCACAACTCTCAACAGTTGTGCCATTAGTGAGGAACCTTGGAAGCACCCTTTGAGCTCTTTCAACGTCTTTGAATACATTGACTACGCTTCCCTTGAGTCCATATTGGCTGTCAAAGTTCAGCTCTCTTATTTGTGCGAAAGGAAGTCATACTTCAATGTCATTTAATGTACTTGTGAACATTATTTTGTTTGTACCATGTTCTTATGGCAGAATATGGGGACAATGTGGTTTTTCACTTGTTTGAAACAAAGGCTACACAAACGTCTTCTCCTTGAAGGGAATTAATTTGTTGTTGATGATATTGTTTGCTTGCAAAAAAGTAGACATTCCAGCCTTCAATGTCTTCAACTTCAAAAGAAATGTCAGCATATGCAATCATGTTGCAGAGAGTCTTGTATTGTCCTAACGTACTTCTTGTAAGCAATATTGTAGGCTCTCTTTCTCTTTTTCTCATTTTTCGATGTTGAACTTACTGTGACACTTCCTTGGTTTTGTTCAAAAGGGCAGTGGTGCAAGACAATTTGTACTTCATCCGTTGAGGGGAGCATTTTGCTATGTTTGCTTTTGCAACATTTGCATCTTTTATTTTGTAGACCTTGCAGACAATTGACTGGATGGTGTATCGTGAGCTGCCCAGCATTTGAACAAACAATGTCGCAAGGGCCCTAGCACTTAAATGTGGGTTTTCTTGGAGAAGAAGTGTAAGACCAATCTCATCTTCCTTTTCCCAAGTCACATATGGACGCTTTTGCGAACTTTGTTGCAAAGGAGAGATTTGCATTGGGATGCTTGTCTCATCTACTAGAATTGCATTGGAAGATGTACTAAGATGAATATCTACATGAAAGCTTTTGTACACATGGATTGTTGTTTGACAAATTCTTCTAAAGGAACGATGCAATGCTTTTGCAAACTTGGTTAAACAACTATACAATAATGCTCTTGAAGTGGAGACATTTTCTATCATGCAAGCAACACATGCTGTGCTTGTACTCTCGTCATTCCAATCAATGTCAATATCTTTAAGTGCATTCCATGGGCAATTGTTGGAAAATTTTCTCTCTTGGATTGATTGTGCAAGAATCCTCAATAAAGATGAATATGTTTGCGAAGGAAAGAACTACATCAAGCAGGTAATTATGTCTATGTTATGTGGATTTTCATTGTACCGGCACAAAGTTCACATGAGCATTCCACAAGAACCACAAAACAACAAAGAATGGACATTAGAATTGCATGCTTGTGAATCAAAGTTTCGAAAATATGGGTACACTTTACCATTCGCCCTTATCCGAGGTTACCGACTAGTGTGACAAACACTTGCATGACCTGTTCCTTCTTCGGTCCATCAGGTACGTTGGCTAGGAGAGTGAAGTCGAAAACACACAATGTATTTCTAACAAGCATGTAAGACACATTTTTCAATGTGTACATCACAATGCCTTCTTCGTTGTATTCTTGTACAAGCCATGTGAATGGGCTCTTTCTCTCTTTCACAAAAGTGAGCTGCAAAAAGAAATTCAAAGATTAGGCCTCAAAATTGCAATAGCAATTTTATGCAAACCTAGCATGTTCAACTTTTATGATCATGAATGATATTGTACCCATAGCCATAATGATTTGTTTCACTGGCTTGCAGTTCTTGGTGACAAAAGGGACATATGTTGCAAGTTTGTGGTCATTCAAGAGTGTGATTGAGCCTTCGAATGGCTTACCCTTGCAAACACTCGTTGTAGCATCAAGGTGAATGGAGTATCAAGATGTACCTCCTTCACCGATGTTGTGCGTAAGAATTGTAGCACCCTCTATCCTGTAAAATCCATCTACTTGCACCCTGTCTTTGATTTGGCCAACATAGGAATGAGGCACCACGAATGTAATTGTGTCGCAATTGTGCCTATCAGAGTGAAGTCCGCGCTCAAACAAATGGCATAGTCAACATCTTTTGCTTTGTATGTGCCATACTTCACTAAAAGTTTTCCCTCGAAGGCAAACCTATGGTTAATACAATCCGTGAGTTGCCTATCATATGTAGAGCAATGGGAGAGCATTTGCACCTTCAATGCTTCCCTTCTCAACAACAATTATTGCTTGCAAGTTCTTGTTCTCCCTTTGTGAGGGCAACACTTTCTCTTCAATGTTACTTGTGGAGGAACCGTGGAATTTACATCATCATTGCTATTCTTCTTCGAAGTTGAAGATGCTTTACTTGCTGCAATTTGTTTGAAGTAGTGTTGAAATAGAGGGTTTGAGAATTTTTTGTAAGTGTTGTTTATCTATGTTTGTTTTCAATGTCATCTATCATGTGTCACATGCGTTTTTCACTTATATGAGGTAAAGGACACTTTTTTTTGAACTTTCAGTGAAAAAAAGAAACAGAAAATCATTTGTCTAAATGAAAGATAATGTAGAAATGATTAACGTTTCTTCTTTTAGAAAATGTGTTAGAAACGCAAGCTGCAAGACCTACTCTCGTCATACTGGGTATAAACAATAAAACCATCATCTATGGCACTTCTATTAATGGCCTCACAATACTGTAATCCGAACTGTTATCAAAACCAGTGCATAAACCTTAAATTTCCACGGAAAGCCAGTGAACTTAAAATAACTCGTTTCACACCGTCAGCACAGTAGCCACAAAATTAAAGAAAAAGACTACGAAAGCGTCTTTCTTCCGCTCTGCATCAAAATGATTGGCGCCTAAGACAAAGTCACTATTGCGTCCAGCAAGAGCAATAGCTTACGCAATGAAATATTCAAGCAGGTGATTTGCGATGCTGCTAACAATCACAGCTTTCCACTCTCATCAACTAAAATGAACGGCAATCTATTGCAACGACTATACGTGCAGCAATAAGTCCATAAGCACCTATTCATATAGTAAGTACCTGCACAAGACGATCTAGAATGGTCAGAGCCAAAGCAAACACAAATCTTTAGTATGACACACGAAATGGCAGATCCCTCACCTTCTACATACGCCTGCTTGGGCACTAGATGGAACGCCTTTTTCAGAACGTTTCGTAGATTTGTTGATCGCAGATTGCGCTTCCAAATGTGTCTCTTTAGGGGGTTTTCCTCCAACCGTCTCACCAACAGAGAAACCCCATATGAAGCCGCAACAGCAACAGGTTGAACGTTTGTTGCTTTGGGTGGACTTGGCGATTCTGCGAAAGAGGACCATCCAAAATAAGCATGCAAATGAAAAGAAACGTTCGTTAACTGCATAGTAATTGAATCATATCAGACGAATGGAGATTCTCCCACCATCGTAGAGCATCGTAGACAGTGTTATCTCCTTCAGTTTTTGCTTCTATGGCCTTCCCGTACCTTTTTCCTACCTCTGTTCAAGCGGATGGTCAATCATTGCTTTGGGTGCCCTCCACAGGAGGATGGATGCCAATTGGAGATATTTGTTGTGTGTATTCACTGTCAGTGCAGGAGTCAATTTTCCTTTTTAAAATACGTCGCAGCCTCCCACAGGATTGGCCTACGAATTGCATAGAGCAAAAAACTCAGTGAATAAAACATGTCTGAAAAAAATATCAGCAAGAGTATTATATAGGAATCTCTACAACCCCCCGTCCAGTGTTCAAAGAAAACATTTTTCTCAACAAATCACAAAACTTGGGGCTTCAAAATTTGAAGGTTTTTCTTGAGAATTTGCCGATTTTAAAGCTAAAATATAACTAAATTGCCTAAAATTTTGCACATTTTACAAAATTGAGAAAATATTCTTAACGGGCAAAGATTAAAATGTTGCTTGTTCATTGTATATGGTTTGCAGGTTTTCGGTGAACATTGCCCCCGTCATCGTTCCCGGAACTCAACAGAAGGTGGGGACTGCGGCGCGCATCGTGGTGGTGGCGAAAAAGGCTGAAAGAAATCTGGGTGGGATGTCGTTTGGGAAAGCTGAATTTCATGGCGTGGAAAGTGCTTCATCAGTGGCTTCCAGTTCGGGCAAAGCTTGCCAAGATTTTTGCGGTCAATCCGATTTGTCCATTGTGTAACAAGTGTACTGAATCTGTAGTACATCTGCTTCGACGGTGTCAGGTGGTGCGCAGTTCTTGGTCTAGAATAGAGGTTGCTATTAGGAGGAGTGGACTAATGGCTAAGTTTCAGCTCGATTCTAACTCGAGGATGGGGTTGTTAGGGGATGCTACCAAGTTGCCTTCCACTGTTCAGGCATGTTGGTCGTACCTGCGTTCTGCAGCTTTGTTTGTCATCTGGTATCTTAAGAATCAGCAAGTCTTTGGCCCCACGGTGAAGATAGGGTACAGAAATGACTCTCTCATAGGGCTTCTCAGATTTTGTATCTTAGATATCTCTAAGATCCTGGCGTCTCATGATCAAGTAGTGAGCGTTGCTTTTGCTGATGTTGCCAAAGGACTCTGATGTGGAAAAAGAAAGAATGATCATCATCTGCTCTTAGCATAGGCCTAGGGCTCTGTCCCATTTTTTGGGCCAAGTTTTGTATCATAGGTCATTTTTGGGTCTGACCCGCACTTTAATGCAAGTCGGCTAGTTTTATTTATTTTTTAAAAATAAGCAAACAAGAGTGAGAAAAAGGTAGAGGATTTCAAGGGAAAGAAATAGTAAGTGGGGAGTTGAACCAATCATAAAATTTAGGACATTCAAACAAGGTGAATTATATTCACTAGGCTTGCCCTAAGTTTGTGTTAAATTTTGATTGAATTGCATGTATAAATAATTGAATGGTCACTCCACTAGGAAAAGTTTATTCCATATGAATTTTCTTCTGATTGTGCATTAGTCCAAATGTGATCTAAACTCGATCCATATATTGTTGTTGGAACATTGATGTGTTGTTTCATTTGATGTTGTTGCATGAAGTTATTTAGAGTTGATAGTTCTTTAGTTTTATTTTGGTAGTCGATGTTAAAATCACCTAAAATATATGTTGTGTTTTTCTTGATATTTTGGAGGAGTTTTGCTATGTTATTTAACAAGTTTTTTATTTTTGCATTTGGCTTTTTGTAAATGTTAATGGTTGCTACATGTTTTTGTGATGATGTCTCAAAAGTGGTTAGCAATGCTTCATTCATATTTTCATTAATGTACAATTCTTGTATTAGGTAAAGTTTTTTATTGTAATGTGTTGCCATTCCGGCACCCTCATTCTTGTAGATGCTAATGAAATTTTTTAGCTTTCTTTTGTTTTGTTGGTCACTATGCATCTCTTGAATGCATAGTATTGTGGCTTCCATTATGCTCTCTGTTTTTATAATATCATTTATGTGTGTATCAAATCCATTTGTGTTGATTGATTGAATGTTTATATGTTTTAATTTTAGGTCTTTAATGTTTATTTGATTGAACTTCCATCGTCTATGGTTTCATAATCTTTCCATCTCATCTAAGACATTGTTGTCCACTTTGATGTGTTTGTTTTGGAGTTTGTTTATTATGTACATCTGCTCAGGGTTTTTTATCCTTGAGAGCGCTGTGTAAACTAGGCCATGTGATTTTATTTGTGATGAGTCAAATGCTAATGAATTCATTGATAGTTCTTCGGACCGATGTATTGTCCTAAAAGATGCTGGCTGAATAGGAAATTGTGTTCTTGTTATAGTGTTCAAGTAATTCTTACCCACTTGGAACTCTCTTTGTATATGTAGAATTGGTATCCAGTTTTTAGGTATGTCTTCATCATAAAGTTCTTTGCTTTTGTAGCGTGTATTTTTCCCTTTCTCCTTGAGGATCTATGAATTTTATCCAAGCAATGGCTAGTTGTTTTTCTATGTTTGAGTGCATAACTGTTGCATTTGTACCATTAACAATTCCATCCATGACATTAAAATTTCTTGAGAAAATCTCAATAATCATCCCTACTTTAAGGAATAGTTTTGTATGTAAGCCTGCTGTAGACTTTGGGTCATTTTGTATTTGTATTTTCTTGCTACATGTTTTGTGCCTTTTGTCTATTGCTTGAAGAAGATGTTCCTTACCATCAAGTAATTGGAATACTTCATCGTTGTGTTTGTCTTTTAATGCGTTTCTATAGAAAAGGTGAGGTATTGATTTTTTATCTTGTGGTTTTCTTCCATACAATATGTTTAGATTTTATATGTCATCGTTTGTATGCTGTCCTAATCTTCTTCTATTTAATATTTGTAGAAACCCTTGGTTGTCTTGTCTCATTGGTTGTAATAGTTCATAATATTTTACATGATCATTCCAGATTGATGTCGTTGATGTGAATATTGAGCTCTTTGTAGAGAAGACCCAAATGTCTTTAGTAGGGCTTGCTTGGCAAAGGTCTCCACAGAATATGACATTAACTCCTCCAAATGGTTGTGAATGGTTATGCTTTATTTCCCTCATTCGCATGTCTATCGCTTGGAATGTATTTTGTCCTACTAATGATATTTCATCGATCACTAAAACCTCTACTTCTGAATATAGTGTCGCTAGTGCTTGTAGTTTCTCCGCTGTCAATGCCGTGTATGTTGAAGCTAGTAGTGGTAAATGTTATGCAGAGTGTATGGTTAATCCACCTATGTTATTTGGTGTGATTTCTCTTTTGCAGGTACTAGCATTTGGGATTTTTGCTTCATTTGCATCATGGCATCCTCTTCCATGTCTGAAAAGGAGTTTTTTAGCATTAAAAAGTTTGATGGGACAAACTTTTCTTTGTGGAAAGAACAAATAAGGGATGTGCTTATTCAAAAGAAGCAGATTAAACCCTTGGCAGGGATTGAAGCTAAGCCTGCAAATATGTCTGAGGATGATTGGAATGAGTTGGATGCATTAGCAAAATCTACTATTAGACTTCATCTTGCAGAGTCAGTTTATTTCACAGTAGTAAATGAGCAGACTACGGAAGATTTGTGGAAGAAACTGTGTGCCACTTATGAAAAGAAAACTGCCTCTAATAAAGTTTACCTCATGAAGAGGTTGTTCGAGCTGCAGATGAAGGAAGGGATTTTGAATTTTGTGAGCACTGTCTCTATGGGAAGCAGACTAAATCAGCCCATAAAAGAAGGGGAAAGAAAGAGTTTGAAAAGCTTGATTTGGTGCATTCAAACGTATGTGGTCCCATGCCTACACGGTCATTAGGTGGGGCTGAATACTATGTGACATTCATTGATGATGCAACTAGGAAAGTGTGGGCTTATGCTATAGCTCGGAAGAGTGATGCGTTCCAGGTATTTCAAAAATGACTGGCCTTGGTTGAGAATCAGTCAGGTAGAATGCTTAAATGCCTACGAACTGACAATGGTGGAGAGTATCTCTCTCATGACTTTCAGCATTTCTGTGATACACGTGGGATTAAGAGGGAGCTCACATCCCCTCGTACTCCAGAGCAAAATCTAGTTGCAGAAAAGATGAACCGTACCATTCAAGAAAGGTTGCAATGCATGCTTTCCAATGCAAGTCTTTCTAGTGGTTTTTGGGCTGAGGCAATGAACACTACAGTGCATGTGATCAATAGATCACCTAGTATGAGTTCGGATGGTGGTATTCCTGAAAAGGCATGGAGTGGCAAGAAGCCCTCTTACTCTCATTTGCGTATATTTGGGTGTGAGGCATATGCACATGTGCCAAAAGAGCTTCGAAAGAAGCTAGATCCTAAGTTTAGGAAATGCATCTTTCTAGGTTATGGTGAAAGTGGAGAGATGGGCTATCGTCTCTGGGATCCAGAAGCAAAGAAAATCATACGCAGCCATGATGTAGTCTTCAATGAGAAGAAAATGCATAAGGCACCCATGAGGGATGTTGAAATGAGGAGAATCACTTTCCAGGATGTGAATCCACCTACATATGTTGATAGACAGCAAGCTGTCCATGCACCAAATGTGCAAGAAATGGTACCACCAAGTATTCCCATAGGTATACAATCAAGGGTAGATGATGGATCATCTATTGGTGGAAATGATGAGCCAAATGTGGCTGATATGTAGGTGGGACAGCAAGCTGAAATTCCCTTGAGAAGATCATCTAGAGTGTCGAGACCATCTGATAGGTTTGTTCCAGGGGTAGACTATGTGATGCTTATTGATTACGGGGAGCCTTCTTGCTACAGAGAGGCTATGATGCGCGAGCATCAATGCAAGTGGGAGTATGCTATGCAATTAGAGATGAGTTCACTTATGAAGAATAAGACTTGGGACTTGGTTTCTTTGCCACATGGAAAGAAAGCATTGCCATGTAAATGGGTCTACAAAATGAAGGTCACAGGTGATTATGTGCCTAGGTACAAGGCCCATTTGGTCGCTAAAGGGTTCAAGCAAGAGAAGGGTGTGGACTTTGATGAGATATTCTCTCTGGTTGTGAAGATGACCACACTTAGATGCATGCTTGGACTAGTGGTAGCAGAGGATATGGTGCTTATGCAGATAGATGTCAAGACAGCTTTCTTGCATGGGGATTTGCATGAGGAAATCTACATGGTGCAGCGGGAAGGCTTTGAAGAAAAGAGCAAAGAACATTTAGTTTGCAAGCTGAAGAAGAGTCTCTATGGTCTTAAGCAAGCACCTAGAGAATGGTGTGTTGAGATATCGAGCTCCACTCGTGATATTCCAGGGTGACCGTTGTGCATTTATGTCACCGACTTGTTAGCTGCAGATGCGGTTGGTACACCGCCCATGAATAATAGCTGGATGACAGCTATCCTTATCTACTCTAGTTCGTGGCTTAGTTAGTATGCCACCTTAGTTAGCTAAGTTTGGTTTGAGACCCACATATAGGGTTCTTCTATTTCTTTGTACTTGAGTTCTCTTTGGCTTTCACAACTAAGAAGAGGAAAAACTGTTTTCGGCCTCCACCTTTGTGTGTATTCCCCCATTGTGTATGTGAGAAAGTCGCAAGTGAGCTTCCTTCCTTCTCTCCCACTATCTTCACATGGTATCAGAGCCTGGTTCGTGGTAAGGAGCTCAAGAAAGCAAACCAAGTTCACGGTGTCCTCGTAAGAGGACCAGTGTTGCTTTCCTTTTTCGAGTTTGGGAGCAAATCTCTGCAGGTAGCACAGCCAGAAGTGCAAGAGTGCACTGTCTCAGATTGAGATGCCCTTCGCAGTGTGGTGAGAGGGCAGTATATGCTGCGGGAAAGGGGGAAGCCCTTGGTGACTTTATTTTTCTGAATCGAGGCCATTTTGGGGCCCGTTTTGAAGGCGGAAGTTCTTCGCAGCACTCAGAAAAAGGCCCTGTTTTTGCTGTGCGACCACTGCTCTGCAGGTCGGTGAAAAGTTGCCGCAGAAATTGCATCGTATGCCTGTGCGCAGAGATATTAGGAGTTATAGAATCATCCTTGTTGCCTGTTCATGCAAAATCGTCACTAGGAAGTGACTGTGTGGTCAAATACCACTTTCATCAGTTTTGCAGATTTGCTTGTGTGAGGCAGAAGCTGTGTTTTGCAGTGACAGAATTTTTTGCAGTGTTCTATAATGGCATCTGATTCTCTTTCACAGATTGTCACTGAAAAGATTGACAAGAACAACTTCCAAACATGGAAGTTTAGAATGACGAATTTTCTTATGGGAAAAGGCTATTGGGAGTTCATTACAGGAAATGAAAAAGAACCAGTTCTTCCTAATGTTCCCAATCAACAGGAAATGTAGGCATTTAAAGGATGGCATGAGAGAGCTAGAAAAGTTATGTATTGGCTGTCTATCAGTATTTCAGATTCTATGATTGTGCATATTCAGGATGCAAGTACTCTAAAGGAGGCATGGGATACTTTGGCAAAAATGTACAGCACAAATACACAAGCCAGGAAAATGCAGCTCAAGCAGGAGTTGCACAATGTGCAGAGAGAAAATATGAGCATCAATGACTACCACATGAAGGTGAAGAAAATTGCGAATGCACTTGCTTCCATTGGGTCGCCAATGGAAGATGATGACTTGGTTTCTGTGACCTTGAATGGTCTAGGAAAGGATTATGCACAGTTTCGGACATCCATTGCCGTCCGTGAAAAATTTCCTGATTTTGAGGAGTTGTTTGCTCTTCTAATTTCTGAAGAGCAGAGAAATAGTGGTGCATCTTCTTCAGGAGGAACTTCAAAAGAGACTGTCTTCTACTCAAATGCTGGAAGAGGTAGAGGCAGAGGTAGAGGAGGCCGATCTGGAGGCGTGTTAGAAGTCAGAATATGCAACAAACTCAAGAAAACCAGTCCTTTATCGGAGGACATGGTAAATCTAGAGGCAGGGGGAGCCAAAGAGGTCGTGGTGGATGGCAGAGGGGCCAAAATGCAAACAGTAATGTCGAATGCTCCTATTGTGGTAAAATGGGTCATATGGCTAAAGACTGCTACAAAAAGCAGAATGACATTATGAATGGAAAATTGCAGCAAGGCAATTATGCATCCTCTAGTAGACAGGGTGATGACAAAAATGAGCATCTGTTTATGGTGCAGCACATGACCAATTCTGTGACAAGTGCAGAAGAAAGAAATGATGTGTGGTATGTTGACCCAGGTGCATCAAACCACATGACAGGTCATGCAGAATGGATGCAGGATGCAAGGAAAATAGAAAGACCAGGATTTGTGGAGACTGGTGACGATACTGCACATCCTATTGTGCAGATTGGTAAAATTCCTTTGTCTATGCAGGATGGGAAAAAGAAATACCTATCTGATGTATTTCATGTTCCGAATATCACCAAGAACCTGGTTTCTATTGGTCAAATGGTTGAGCAGGGCTTGCAGGTCAGATTTAATCCTCATGGATGCTTTGTTGAGGATATGAAAAATAACGGTCGCTTGATAGCAAAAGGAAAGAAGAAGGGCAGGATGTTTACGTTGGATGTGGACATACCTGAATTGAGTGCAGCAATGTTTGCACATGAGACCGATGTAGTTGTAGATATTGATATCTAGCATAAACACATTGGTCATGTTAATGTACAGCGACTTAAATCAATGCAAGCCCAAAATATTGTTTCAGGATTGCCTAAATTCAAGGTTGCAGAAATGCATAAGGTATGTGAAGCTTGTCAATTTGGAAAACAGGCAAGGAAACCATTTCCTAGACATGTTCAAGAGAGTAAGAAGCCATTGGAATTAATCCACTCTGATGTATGGACTACTAAAGCTGCATCCATTGGAGGCTATCATTATTTTGTCACTTTTATTGATGACTATAGCAGCAAAGTTTGGGTGCATTTTATGAAAAAGAAAAGTGAAGTGTTTGGGCACTTCAAAGCTTTTAAAGCTATGGTTGAAAAAGAAATAGGCCTGTAAATAAAATGCCTAAGGCCAGATGGATGGGGAGAGTACCTCTCAAATGAGTTTGCAAGGTTTCTGCAGGAGCATGGCATAAAGCAACAATATTCATGCAATCATACCCCACAACAAAATGGACTTGCAGAAAGGAAAAATAGGCATATTAGAGAGGTATCTCGGGCCATGCTAAATGAAAAAGACCTACCAGATTCTTATTGGGCTGAAGCAGTTGCTACATCAGTTTACATAATGAACATGACTCCCACTGCAGCAATACATGGCATGACGCCAGAGGAGATGTATACTGGTAGGAAACCAGATATTTCTCATTTGAAATTTTTGGTTGCATTGCCTATGTTCATGTGCCAGATGAGTTGAGGTCCAAGTTGGATCCAAAAGCTGAGAAGTGCATCTTTATTGGTTATTCTCTGCAGCAGAAAGGGTATTGATGCTATAACCCTTCTACTCGTAAGTTTACACTGAGCAGAGATGTTGTTTTTGATGAGATGAGTAGCTGGTATAAACCAGTAAATGTGATGATTGATGTAGATGCACAAAATGGTAATGCTGCACAAAATTCACAGCAGCAATCACAAAATATTAGTGGACCTGTAGTGTCCTCTAGCAGTGGTTCACATACTTCGCCATGGACAGGGAGATTGAGATCAGGAGAATCTTCTCAAAGCAATGCAGATAGTGGTACGCAGGTATCATGAAAAGGAAAAGAGAAGGTAGATCAGCCCATGTTTGATGTGAATGCAGGTCACTCTTAAGTGGATGGTGAATCCAGTGGCTCAGAATAGAGCATTGATGATGAGTTGGATATTCCTTCTGTTGTTACACCTAGAGTAAGGAAGACCAGGGATGTTTTGAGAGCACCTAGAAGTGAGCCTATTTTGCGTAGGTCTACCAGAGCTAGGTATGCTGTGGATAGGCTGAAATATGATGGATTTACAGCCATTCACTATGCCTATATGGTCAAAGTGATACAGGAACCAGAACCCACTTCTTTTGAGCAAGCCATGGGAAAAGAAAAATGGGAGAGCCATGGATGAAGAAATGGATGCCTTGGAAGCAAATGCAACATGGGAATTGATGCCTTTGCCTAAAGAGAAGAATGCAATTGGCTGTAAGTGGGTTTATAAGGTGAAGCACAATGCAAATGTTTCTGTGAACAGATACAAGGCAAGATTAGTTGTCAAGGGGTATGCACAGACATATGGCATTGATTATGAAGAAACATTCACTTCCGTTGCAAGGATGGCAACTGTAAGAGCAGTCATTGCTATGGCTGCATCAAAGGGATGGTCTTTACATCAAAATGGATGTAAAGAATGCCTTCTTGCATGGTGATTTGCAAGAAGAGGTCTTTATGGAGCAGCCACCAGGTTATGTTCATGCTGTTCATCCTGAGTTTGTTTGCAGGTTGAAGAAAGCCTTGTATGGCTTGAAGCAAGCACCTAGAGCATGGTCTGACAAGATAGGACAGTATCTTGTCACTATTGGCTTTCAGATTTCCAAGGCAGATTTCTCACTTTATGTGAGAAAAAGAGAGAAAGGTATTATGCTGCTTGTCATTTATGTTGATGATTTGATCATCACAGGTGATAGTGATGAAGATATCCTTCATGTGAAAATGCTATTGAAGCAAAAGTTTGAGATGAAGGATTTGGGAGAGTTGCATTATTTCTTGGGCATTGAGGTGATTAGATCATGAAGTGGGATACGGCTCTTGCAGAGGCAGTATGGATTGGACATGCTATCCAAATATGGGATGACAGGCTGTAAGCCTATTTCAGTTCCTTTGGAGCAGAATGTGAAGCTGAGCGCAGATGCAGGTCAGCTTTTGGAAGACCCTACTATGTACAGACGCATAGTAGGAAGTTTGATTTATATGACTATTACCAGGCTAGATTTGAGCTATGCTGTTGGATTGGTAAGTCAGTTTATGCAGGCTCCAAGGAAACTGCATTTGGATGTGGCTAGACACATACTCAGGTATGTGAAGTCCACATTGCAGTATGGACTATTTTATGAGGGTGGGGTTCAGATACAATTGCATGGATACACTGATGTTGATTGGCCTGGTAGTATTTCAGATAGACGATCTACCAGTGGATATGTGCTCTTTTGGGAGTGCTGCAGTCACTTGGAGCAGTAAGAAACAGCCTACAGTTGCCTTATTGAGCACAGAGGCTGAGTACAGGGGTGCAGCGATGGCTGCATGTGAGGTAGCTTGGTTGCATAAGCTACTTTATGATATGCATCAGCAGTCTACAGATGGGCAAGTTGTCATTTATTGTGATAACATGAGCAGTATACACTTGGCAAATAACCCAGACTATCATGCTAGAACAAAGCACATTGAGGTGCATTATCAGTATGTGCGAGAGAAGGTTTTACTAGGTCTTATTGATCTAGTTTATGTCAGCACAGAGGATCAGGTAGCTGACATATTCACGAAGGCATTGGGTGCAAAGAAGCTGCACAAGTTCAAAGACCTGCTTGGTGTGTAGGAATTGGGATTGAGCTCGAGGGGGAGTGTTGAGATATCGAGCTCCACTCGTGATATGCCAGGGTGACCGTTGTGCATTTATGTCACCGACTTGTTAGCTGCAGATGCGGTTGGTACACCGCCCATGAATAATAGCTGGATGACAGCTATCCTTATCTACTCTAGTTCGTGGCTCAGTTAGTATGCCACCTTAGTTAGCTGAGTTTGGTTTGAGACCCACATATAGGGTTCTTCTATTTCTTTGTACTTGAGTTCTCTTTGGCTTTCATAACTAAGAAGAGGAAAAACTGTTTTCGGCCTCCACCTTTGTGTGTATTCCCCCATTGTGTATGTGAGAAAGTCGCAAGTGAGCTTCCTTCCTTCTCTCCCACTATCTTCACATGGTATCAGAAGTTTGATGCTTTCATTCAGTCCCAGGGTTTTAGAAGGAGTGAAATTGATCATTGTCTCTACATAAAAGGGCTAAGGATAATAGCCTGATAATCTTGGCACTATATGTGGATGATATGCTATTGGCTAGCAAGAATACTTATGAGCTAGATGCATTAAAGGCCAAGTTGCATGAGGCCTTTGATATGAAGGATTTGGGACTTGCAGGTCATATTCTAGGTATGCGCATCATGCGTGATTGGAGTAGGAAACTCCTTTGGCTTTCACAGAAGGAGTATGTTACAAAAGTATTGCAGCATTTCAATATGGAGGGGGGGAAGGCAGTGAGTACTCCATTGCCTGCATATGTGAAACTGAGTCATACAGATAGTCCCAAATCAGATGAGGAGAGGGCCATGATGGCCAAGGTTCCTTATGCATCAGCAGTTGGGAGTCTTATGTATGCTATGATAGCTACTAGACCAGACATTACATTTGCAGTGGGAGTTGTTAGCCAGTATATGGCTAATCCAGGAAAGAGGCATTGGAAGGTAGTTAAGTGCATCATGAGGTACATGAAGGGTACCAAGGAGATGTGCATCTGCTTTGGTAGAGGAGACATGCGTGTACTTGGGTACACAGATTCAGACTATGCAGGGCATGTGGATAGTAGGAGATCCACTTCTGGTTATGTGTTCACCTTTGCAGGTGGTGCAGTGTCGTGGATGTCTCGTGCACAAAAGTGCATTGCTTTGTCTACCACAGAGGCTGAGTATGTTGTAGCCACAGAGGGTTGCAAGGAGGCTATATGGCTTGATCGGCTAGTGGGAGATTTGGGGATTCATACAGGTGTATCGACATTGCATAGTGATTCCATGAGTGCTATTCAGCTAGCACGGAATCCGGTCTTTCATGCAGAGACCAAACACATTGAGGTCAGGTACCATTTCATCAGGGAGGTACTTGAGGACAAGCATATAGAGCTTGTCAAGGTTCATACAGATGATAACCCTGCAGATATGCTGACGAAGAGTCTACCTAGTCAGCGGTTTGAGTATTGTCATGTATTGATGGGCATTAAATAGTATGCTTACTAGTTATTCTCCCTTAAAGGCACATTTCCTTTAAGTGGGAGGTTGTGGGGATTAAAGGTCACTGTGCCTTTACCCTGGTTATGTACAATACTCAAACACATATATAAATGAATGAAAAAGAAGATTAGGGTGGTTCTGCACCCACTAAAACTTGTGTGGCTCTCTGTTTCTCTTGCTCCCTCTTCCGTTCTTGCTTCTGTTGAGAGCACTCTCAGATTCACAACATTTTAAAAATGTATACATAAGAGACCTGCAAGACTCTTTTTGCTTTCAATGTAGAAAACTATAACACTCTTGAATATTCAAGAAATTAAAAGGTTTATATAGACATGAGACATGATGGAAGCCTCTTTTGTACTCTAAAAAATAGCAATAGCTATGCTTGCAATTTTACATTATCATATCATAAGTTTTACAACAAATATTGCTCTGGATGAGTCTTTGTACAAAGGATCTCCTGTGGCCTTTTCAATAATTTAATTTTTCCTTTACAGTGAGTTTAGTACAAATGGGCGATCCAAAGATTTGCTTGTTTGAATGTCCTTTTCTATCATCATAGAAATGAGCGATCCAAACATTTGCTTGTTCAGAATGTCCTTTCTATCGTCACTTGTCGCTTGGGTGCCATCTTCATTCAGTCTCATTTGACTACCACCACCACCTTCACTCTTTCTCGATAATTGAATCGTGTTATCATGGGCATTCGTCATTTGCGCTATCTCCTTCTATTCCTCCTAGGTGAGCATCTTTATGAACTTTGTAATGTGCGAAATAATTGGTTGCAGTAATTTTATTTTGTCTTCTACATCATATCCCATGTGCTTCTTTGTTTTCTTTAACCTTGATTTCCAGGATACTATGACTGTCTCTGTGGAAAGTCTTGAAATTGCATCATGGTTTGGGACCCATTCCTTTTTCAGACAATTACTATACAATGTACTGGTATCTTGGTTCTGCTTCCTACCCCTTAGCTCATACCATTCCACTGTAAATGTTGTAGCTCTCCCCTGGTCATCCATGCTCACGTCAACTACTTTCGCAACCCAAAACTTCACGTTTTCATGTTCATCATCCGATGGTTGAACTACAACAAAACAATGGACATCTATGTCTATTTGTGGCATAAACTCTCTCTTCTTGGGTCCACAATATGGATGTGGGAGCAGCGATTGAAACTCATTTTCAAATAGACCACATGCTGGACGCAAGTCATTACCAACATTTAGCCAAAATAAAGACCGTTCTGCCTTAATATCATCTTCTTGCATTTTTGCAAGGTCCTTTATCAATTGGTAGGTCTTGCTAATTACAACAGTAGTGTGTTTCTTCCAAGAGGGCTTCCAATTAGGAAATCTCCGGAGCATTTCCTCTTTGTATGTAATAAAAGCTTTTAAGCCTTCTATTTCACCTTTGGATTTCTCGCTGAATTCTTCTATAGGAGCCCATGTTGGATGCATTTCTTTGCTCGGGATTGAAGTTAAGAGAGAGTAAGGTTCTTTAGGTTCCCATTTTGTATCAAGAGAATAGTGTTGCCATTGCATCACTAGTTTTTCATCCTTTAAGAAAAAGTGAAAATTGTGTGGAGCGCTATGACCTATCAGGGCATCACCACCTTTTTGTATGAAAGGTAGAATAAAGCTCTTCCAATCATACATCCTCTCAACCATTAAGCATATTATTCCTTCCTTACGGCCACCAACTTGCCTCCCACATTTTCTTATCAAGTCATCCATCGTCTCCATGTCCTTGTGTTTTAGTTCTCTTGAAACCGTGCTAAATACCTGATCGATATTCTCATGTGTGTGCCCAACCAACAAAAACCCAACTTCAATCTCATTGAAGATTCTATGAGCGATTAGCATTGAGCAAAATGCAAAGAAGAGTACATTCTTATTCTCTCGTCTGCAATTGTCTGCTTGTACTCTCAAAGTTGTTGGTAGGCGACCTTTTTCTACATGTACATTGTGAATTGCTTTCATAACGGATGTTACAACTTGATTGCTATCATGTAGATGCAAGGAATCAATCCATATGTCTGCAAAAAACTTAGATCCATGCACTAACACTCCACATAGATGTGTCTTTAAAAAGTATTTTCCTTGTAGCTTAGGTGGAGTGTTAACGAATCGAGGTAATGTTGTTGTATTTTGATCCATACCATCTACAATAACGCACATGTACTCATTTGGGTGAGAAATAGCTTGCTCCTTCCAAAATGCATATTTTATTCTAGAATGTTGAACAAGTCCATGATGAAATTCTCTCTTTTTTTTGTAAGCTTCTTTTTGTTCTGGAGATGTTGCACTCTCAAGTGCTCACTTTAGATCATCACAGTCGTTGCACTTTGACATTTTTTGCCTCTTTGGGATTTTAACATGTCCAAAGCTTTTTTTCCAAAGAGTATACAAAGTATGAAAAGATGCCGGTGCATGCCCTCTTTGCCTTTGTGTTTCTCCAAGAGAGTTAAATACTTCTTTTTTAGTCAAACCTATCGAAAGATGCATTTCTGATAGATGGGGTTGCGGTAAAGCATTTTCATAAATGTAATCTTTCAAAATTGCTATTGCCGCAACCGTTGAGGCTCTTGTTTTGGGCCTTCCTATGTTTCCATGAATGTTAAATTTAACTCCATACTTTATTATTAGCCAAATTCCAATATGTGCCATGTGATAATCCTATAATAATGTGATATGCATTATTGCAAACACTTTTTCCATTTATAAGAGGCCTTATTTGTTGTCCTGAACTTCATCTTCTCTTATCATTCTCTTATCATTTACAAGAAAGCAAGACAGTCTCGTGAGTAGGTATTCATTTCTTCTACTCCCTTTCCTCTGCTAGACATGTTCTCTACAGCCCTTGATGTCATGTAAGTTAATGGATCGCATACATCTATGCTTACAGCATGTAGATCACATTGCTCTTAGCATAACATCTTCATTCATAACTCTTATTCTCTTTGGTTGCTTTTCTAGATTTGCCTGGACTCGTTGTCGTTTCATGCATCTTTATGTCCATTTTGGGACCTTCTGTACATTCTTATTTGGATTTGTGTAGTTCTCCTTGTAAGATTTATTTGTCACATTGCTTTCATGAGATGTTGCATCCTTGATCTTATCACTCTGACAATCAAATACTGAATAGTCCTTTGTTGATGTCATCCTTGCTTTTGATACATTTGTCAAACCATTTGTAGCATTAACTGTTTCACAATCAAAGTCAAATACTGAATAGTCCTTTATTGATCTAATCCCTACTTTTGATACAATCATAGAACCACTAGTCATAATGGCATTAGAGTGTCCAGAATGATCTTCAAACTCATCTCTATTCCTGAGAGAACATCACTCATTGATGCACTTTCTATGGATTTCATAACTCCATAGTCAGTGGCGATAGAGTGTCCAGAATGGTGGTCTTCAAACTCATCTATTCCTGAGAGAACATCACTCATTGATGCACTTTCGATGGATTTCATAACTCCATAGTCTTGAAACTCCTCTACTCTAGAGAGAACATCACTCATTATACTATTGTGCATGATTTCCATAATTCCATAGTTACTTGGTTTGACTCCACGAACTTTATCAGTATCCATGAAGCCATCCATCCTTGAAAAGATATCACTTTTGACATCTTTGCCCAAGTTCTCAATGTGCATGAACTCATCCACCCCAGATAAGGCATCACTTGTGAAATCTTTTTCTTTCTCGGTATCAATGAACTCATCGGCTTCTAAGAAGACGTCAGTGCTATAGTTGAGTGCATTGGACTCATCCATCTCTGAAGGAATAGAGCTTGGTACATTGGCATATTCTTTCAATTCTTTGATGTTGTAGTATACATTATGTTTATCATTAAAAAGCACATGCCGAGTCTTTCCAATCTTTAAAAATTGCATGCTCCAATCTCAAATCCTTACCTACCTCATAGTAGGGACCATCCAATGAGATTGAGTTATCATCCATACCATCATCAGTAACTTTTTGAATTCTCATCTGCGCAAATGTCCAGTGTTCCATTTGTTCAAATCCCAAGACTTGACCTTCTGCTACATTCTTATTTGCAAATGATAACATTTGTAAAGTATCTCCCACTCTAAAATCCAAAGATATGCACTTTGTATTCCTGATGACATGTATTGGATAAGTCTCATCTTTGTCCCATGCAATAAATGCTTTGTTGGAAGTCTTATAGGGCATAACGTCTCCAAGGATTTCCATATCCCCACACTTATGCTTTAGCTCAACATGTGCACTAAGAATCCTTGATACAATAAACACCACCTTATCTTCGCCGTCTTCTAAAGTGATAAATAGAATTTGGATCACTTTCATGGATTGTAGCAAATGCAACTACTTCCCCATTCCCA